>NC_057808.1:509922822-510222822 GCF_018294505.1 Triticum aestivum
AGCGATTCAACTTCTACTTTATGCTGCGGTAGTTGAACCCATTCCTCTGTATGACCTGCCAGTGCCACAGTAAATAGTTGAAACCCACTAGCATGTGTAGGAATTGATTGAGCCGTTGTGTTCCTACCATGCCATGCCTGCTATTGCTTAGAGTTGTGTCAGGTCTGATTCATTGGGAATGAATTGGAGTGTTATGATATGTTCTGGTGCTGAGAGTTAAGTGTGTGAACACGATTTCGTAAAGGTAGCGCTGAGAGGCCATGTAGGAGTACATGGTGGGTTGTCTCACTGGAACTGTCCTTAAGCACTGAGTTCTGTGTATGTTGTCCAATGACTAGCTACTACCACACATTGGAATTATTAACCAACTTGATCTATGTCCAGGAGTTCTGTGTATGTGCCCCTCTCGACTTATTAACCAACTTGATCTCTGTCCAGGAGTTGCAGTTAGTTTCTGGTGTTTGTAGGTAGTGTTAGTAGTCTACCAAGTGGCACCCGACCAGGTGGGCTTGGGACAGACTAGGCACAGTGGCACGGTGTACCAAGTGGCACCCGGATGGTGGGCTTGGGAACCCTGCTCACATCGTTTGGGGCCGTGAGCGACACCTCGGCCGGATCTCCTTGCGGATGGAACCCGAATAGGCGATAAACCTGGACTAGAGTCTTGTGTGGTTAGTCAGGTCGTGGTCGACTCCCTCGCCAGGCTTCCGCTTGAAGGGTGCCGAGATACACGACGTGTACATGGTGGTAAGTGGCGAGAGCGTGTGTGAAGAAGTACACCCCTGCAGGGTTAACATGATCTATTCGAATAGCCGGGTCCGCGGTTATGGACTTCTTGGATGCTTACGTGGTACATAGACAACTTGAAGTGGATACTCTAAAATGCTCAAGATAAGGGTGGGTGCTATGGATGGCTTCTCGTAGTGAGACGGGAAGGAATCCGTAGTGGTGTATTGAGGTGGTGATTAGTGGACTCGTGTGCGCTTTCTTACCTCAAAGAAGTTACTCGTAGTCGTAGAATAGGTTAGCCACTGAGTCAAAGCTGGCTTGCTGCAACTGAACCCCACATTGCCTCCTTGATACTAATGCATGTATGATAGGATCTGATGTAAGTCTTGCTGAGTGCTTTTGTACTCACATTGCTTAATTTATGTTTTTGCAGATGAGACTTCTGTCTCACTAGTAGTTGGACTTCGACGACTAGCTTGTTACCTCAGCTACGGTCTTGTACCCTTGGGAGGGTCTTGTAGATAGTCAGGCTTCTCAGCTTTTTATTTTGTAGTTGTCTGTACTCAGACATGTAATGCTTCTGTTGCTTGTATGCTCTAAATGATGGGTCATGTGACCCCTGTTTGTATTTAATGCTATGTGGCTCTTCTGGGCCTTTATCTATATGAGTTTGCGTTATCTTGTGATGCCATGTTGTACAACACATACTTGCATGTTATGCGTACGTGTAACATGTATTGCTATGTGTGGGATCCGACAACCTAGTTGTCTATCCTTGGTAGCCTCTCTTATGGGGAAATGTAGTCTAGTGCTTCCACCGAGCCATGGTTATCCGCTACAGCCCGGTTTACCAGAGTCCTGCTAGCCCAGCACTACTGCTCCGGAACACTTAGACTGGCCGGCATGTGATTCACTTCTTTCTGTGTCTGTCCCTTCGGGGAAATGTCACGCGGTGACATCCGGAGTCCTGCCTAGCCTGCTACAGCCCGGGTTCCCGGAGTCCTGTTAGCCCAGTTGCTACAGCCCGGATTCACACGCTGCTGACCGACATGCTCGATGTTGTTTCATGTATGCCTGTCCCCGTAAGTTAGTGCCACTTTGGGTTCACGACTAGTCATGTCGGCCCGGGTTCTCTGTCATATGGATGCTAGCGACACTATCATATACGTGAGCCAAAAGGCGCAAACGGTCCCGGGCCATGGTAAGGCGACACCCGTGGGAATACCGTGCATGAGGCCGCAAAGTGATATGAGGTGTTACATGCTAGATCGGTGTGACTTAGAATCGGGGTCCTGACAGCTTTGGTATCAGAGCCTGACTGCCTGTAGGATTTCCAAGCCAACCTGGTCGAAGTTGAGTCTAGAAATTCTTTAGTTATATAAGGGAATTGATTGTGGAAGGGAACGTAAGGCTCTTTTTACTCCTTTTACCTCATGCCTTCTGATTTGAGTCATCCTATCTTTCCTACGGGGTTAAGGAACTAGGCTTCCTCTTCTGTCTATCAGGATCACGTGTTACTACTCCGTAGTCTCTTAGGATTGGTTGATCAGAGTCATATTCCAGTTTTCAAGTACTTCCGGTGTAGTCTCTTTATTACTATCACAGAACCTTGAGTGATGATGTTGAGTATGGTACTACCCCATCGTTTGCAGGATGTCTAATTTTGAGCATTGTACTGCCGTTATGCTGCCGGAATTTTCCTAGGAGTTCGAGAGATACTAATTCCCTTGTGCTACATTCTCCATCCTATAGTTGATGTTGATCCCGTCCTTGGTTTCGTTTCTCAGGATGTCGTCAGCTAACCGAAGTTCTGTTGCTCGTAGTCGGAACCACGGAGATGGTAGGGATGAGGATCCTCCCGACCAGTCTTCGTTGGCAGAGTTCATGTTAGAGATGGAGAGGAACAAGCGTGAGTCTAACCGCTTGTTAGCACATATCGAGGAGAACACCGCACCCCAGTGCAAAGAGTCAGCGACCATCCATGATTTCATTGGTCTGAAACCACCCACCTTCCATCATTCCATTGAACCACTCGATGCAGATGACTGGCTCCGTAGTATCACACACAAGCTGCGTTCTCCGAACGTAGCTGGAAGTGACAAGGTCACCTATGCTGCATATCACCTGGAAGGTCCTGCTAGTCTTTGGTGGCAGAACTATGAGGCTAGGCTTCCAGCTGGCTAGATACCTACCTGGAAAGATTTCACTGAGGCTTTTCGCGAGCATCACATTCCTCAAGCCCTCATTGATCGCAAGAGAGAAGAGTTATGTAGTTTCACCCAGGGTAAGATGCCTGTTGATGCTTACAGTAGAGAGTTTGAGAACCTCGCCCGCTATGCTACAGAAGAAGTGTCCACGGACGCCAAGAAGCAGGCTAGGTTCTGGAAAGGGCTAAACTCCAAGTTGCTTCGTGATCTCCACTTGCACCATTGCAATACATTACAGGCTCTTGTGAACAAGGCCATAATGCGGAGACAGCTCAGCTCACTTACGAGGAGTCTCGTAAGCACACCCGTGATTTGGGTTCTTCTCTGGTTCTAGTTCTCAGAAGCGCCGGATTTGGGTTCCGGACTCCGCTCTTCCACCCAGATATTCACCGAGGCCATTTTATGTGGCGCCTCACTCAGTTCAGGAGTATGCTCCACCCAGGCCTATTGGTAGACCGCTTGTCAATGCGGGTCCACATCCAACTTCAGGGACTTGCTTCACATGTGGAAAGCCAGGACACTATGCACGTGACTGCTCTCAAGCCAGTTATGCTCCACCCCAGCCCGAGAAGCCTATTGGCCGTGGTAAGCCACCATGAAAGATGATCAGTGTCAAGTCAGTTCCCACTGAACGTGGACGTGTGCATCATGTCTCAGCTAAAGACGCTCATGATGATCCGGATGTCGTTCTTGATACACTCCTTGTCAATTGTCATCCAGCATCGGTTTTGTTCAATACTGGAGCATCTCATTCTTTCATTTCTGAAAGCTATGCCAGCTTGCACAACATATCATTTTGTGATATGCCCTCTCCACTAGTCATTCAAACTCCTGGATCCATATGGCAAACTTCTAGTGTAAGCCATGGTACTGAAATCCTTGTCAACAGACTTGTATTCCTTGCATCACTTATAGCCCTCAAGTCTACAGATATTAACATCATCTTGGGTATGGACTGGATGAAAGCTCATTATGCCAAGATTGATTGTTACACTAGGTCTGTTCAGCTTACACACCCATCTGGCAAGATAGTCACTGTCTCCACCAGAGTTGCAAAGCGTCAACTCTATTCTCTTAATGCCAGCCCTCTTCCAGACCTTGAAGATATCCCGGTAGTCTGTGACTTTCCGGATGTCTTTCCAGAGGAACTGCCTGGTATTCCACCTGACAGAGATGTAGAGTTTGTCATAGATCTTATCCCAGGAACCGCCCCAATTTCTAGGAGACCTTACAAGATGGCACCCTTAGAACTAGCTGAGCTTAAGAAACAACTTGATGAGTCCTTGCAAAAAGGTTTCATCCGTCCTAGTTCTTCTCCTTGGGCTTGCCCCGTTCTCTTCGTCAAGAAGAAGGATGGTACGGACCGGATGGTTGTAGATTATCGTCCCGTTAATTTGGTCACGATAAAGAACAAGTATCCGCTCCCCAGGATCAACGACCTGTATGATCAGCTCGCTGGATCCTCAGTCTTCTCCAAGATGGATTTGAGGTTAGGCTCCCACCAGATCAAGATTAGAAATGGGGACATTCCGAAGACGGCTTTTGTCACTCGTTATGGCCAGTACGAGTACACCGTCATGTCCTTTGGTCTAACCAATGCGCCAGCTACATTCTCTTGCTTGATGAACTCGATCTTCATGGAGTACTTAGATAAGTTCGTCGTGTTTTACTCGAAGAACGAGGAGGAGCATGTCGAACATCTTAGACTTGTGTTAGAGAAACTCCGAGACCATCAACTTTATGCCAAGTTCTCCAAGTGCGAATTTTGGTTGCCAGAAGTGACCTATCTAGGCCACGTGATATCTGGTAAGGGCATTGCCGTCAATCCCGAGAGAGTTCAGGCCGTTATTGATTGGACTCCACCTGAAATAGTTAAACAAGTTAGGATTTTCTTGGTCTAGCCAGTTATTGTCGCCGCTTTGTTGAGAACTTCTCCAAAGTGGCCAAACCTCTCACAGAACTTCTCAAGAAAGATAAAAAGTTTGAGTGGTCCCCACAGGGTGAGTACAGTTTTCAGGAGCTGAAAAGACGCCTGACTTCTGCTCCCATACTTGTGCCACCGGATTTCACTAAAGACTTTGTTATCTACTGCGATGCCTCACGACAGGGACTAGGTTGCATTCTTATGCAGGATTGCCATGTGATTGCCTATGCATCTCGACAGTTGCATCCACATGAGGAGAATTATCCTACACATGATCTAGAGCTTGCAGCCGTAGTCTATGCACTTAAGACATGGCGACATTACCTTCTTGGTAAGCGTTGCGAGATTTACACCGATCACCAGAGTCTCAAGTATATCTTCACCCAACCAGATTTGAACCTTTGGCAAAGACGTTGGTTGGAGTTGATCTCAGATTACGACTTAGGGATTACCTACACCCCAGGCAAGGGCAATGTCATGGCTGATGCGCTAAGTCGTAAGTCCTATTGCAACAATCTTATGTTGCAGCAGGGCCAACCACTTCTCCATGAGGAATTCTGTAAGCTTAATCTTCACATTGCTCCTCACGGATTCCTTTCTACCTTGGTGGCGAAACCTACCCTTGAGGATCAGATCATTCCTGACCAGAAGTTTGATAGGGGTGTTATCCGCATCAAGAGAAACATTAAGAAGGGAGTTGGTGGATGTTTCTCTATGGATGATCGAGGTGTTGTTTTCTTTGAGAATTGCTTGGTAGTTCCCAAGAATCAACATCTGCGGCAACTGATCCTTAAGGAGGCTAATGAATCTCCTCTCACGATTCATCCCGGTAGTACTAAGATGTATCAGGACCTACGCCAAAGGTTCTGGTGGACTAGGATGAAGAGAGAAATCGCTCAGTTCATTGCTAACTGTGACGTTTGTCGTCGCGTTAAGGCAGAACATCAAAGACCTGCTGGCACCCTTCAGCCTTTAGCTATTCCTGAGTGGAAATGGGATAAAGTTGGTATGGACTTCATCACCGGCTTTCCCAGGACCAAGAAAGGGAATAATGCTATCTTCGTAGTCATTGATCGTCTTTCCAAAGTGGCTCACTTCCTACCTGTTCGAGAGAATATCACCGCTAGTCAGCTCGCTGACTTATATATTTCTCGAATAGTTTCACTTCATGGTGTTCCACAAGAGATCAATTTAGACCGTGGTAGTCTTTTCACTTCTCATTTCTGGGAGAGTTTCCAAACTGCCATGGGCACCCATCTTTCTTTCAGTACCGCTTTCCACCCTCAGTCGAGTGGTCAGGTGGAAAGGGTCAACCAAATTCTCGAAGACATGCTCAGAGCTTGCGTTATCTCATTCGGTATGGATTGGGAGAAGTGTCTTCCTTACGCCGAGTTTGCTTATAACAATAGCTACCAATCCAGTCTCAAGAAAGCTTCTTTCGAGATTCTCTATGGACGAAGATGTCGAACACCTTTGAACTGGTCAAAAACCAGGGAAAGACAATTCTTTGGACCGGATATGATTCAGGAAGCAGAAGAGCAAGTTCGCATTATTCGTGAGAATTTGAAAACAGCCCAATCTCGTCAAAAGAGCCAGTATGACCGTCGTCATAAGGAAGTAGCTTATGAAGTTGGCGACAAGGCTTACCTTCGGGTTACCCCTTTGAAGGGTACCCATCGATTCGGTATCAAGGGCAAGTTGCACCTTGTTAATTTGGTGCTTTTCGCATTCTCGCTAAACGAGGAGAGGTTGCCTACCAGTTGGAAATACCCCCACATCTTTCTCAAGTTCATGATGTCTTCCACGTCTCTCAACTCAGGCGTTGCTTCTCGGATCCCATCCGTGGAGTGGACCACGAAACGCTTGATCTCCAAGATAACCTCACATATCGAGAGTACCCTGTTCGCATTCTTGATCAAGCAGAGCGTGTTACCCGACGTCAGAACATCAAGTTTCTCAAGGTTCGGTGGTCTAATCACTCTGAGAGAGAAGCTACTTGGGAGCGAGAAGATCGTCTTCGACTGGAGTACCCCACCTTCTTTCCATCGACCCCTGAATCTCGGGACGAGATTCTTTCAAGTGGGGGCGAGTTGTCACATCCCTAGTTCTGGTATGACCTAGGCTAGCCTTCATGTGTGCATCATGTTTAAATTTCAGTTAAATTTGAAATGGGGATTTGTGAAACCCTCATAATCATTTCTGGAAATGACCCAAATAAAAATTGTTCCAAAAAGGTCCAAGAAAATGTTCATGTTGCTCTCTGAAAATATTGGTCAGAGGTAAATCTCAAACAAATATTTTTAGGAGCTCATAAATATTTATCTTGGCCATTTGGAATTAATGCAATAATTATTTGCATTGGATATATATATGTTATATATTTTATATATGTCCAAAAATTCTGAATTTTGGTGAGGGGCTTTGGATTAATCTCTTAGGTCCCTGCAAAAATTGACATAAGTAAATAAAATGATTTAGTATTTTACTAAATCAGAACAAATGTCAGAAAAATAGAATAGAAACAAAAGGGAAGAAAACCCACCTGCACTTACCTCCCTGTGCAGCCTGGCCTGGCCCAGTGGCCAATAGGCCGGCCCAGCCGACTGGCAGCGCCAGTCGTCGTCCTCCTGGCACCAGGAGGACGAGAGGCACGCGCTCGCCGCCCGCGCGCATGGGCGCCACGCAACCTGCCTGCCTGGCCTCTCCCTCGACGCCCTGGCTGTCCCAAACGTCGCCACGCGCCGCCCCGTACCCCTCTCACTCTCCCGTGCCCATTCCCGTCCTCTCCCTCGCTCTCTCGCGCGACCCCCGAGCACCACCGTCGCCGCCGCTCGCCGTTGTCGCCCCCACCGCCACGGCCTCGCCTCTCCGACAAGCTCAGAAGCTTCACCGCGCTTCCCTCATCCTCTGTGTCGAGCCACGCACCTCAGGACGGCCTGCATTGCCGCCACCAACGTCGTCTTCACTTCCGGCCGCCCGAGATCGCCGACGACATTCCGGCCACACCAGTGCTTCCTCGAGCTCGCGCACGACGGCATCAAGACCGCCATGAGATCTCCTCCGCTTCCCCTCCTTCCCCGCGCTCGATTTCGTGCCGTAGCCACGCTAGACGCCGGACCGAATAGTCGCGCCGCCGTGGTACCTCCCCGTCATGGCCAGAGCCACCGCAGCCCGCGCCTGCACCTGCCACCGCGCTCAGCAGCCTTCGAGAAGGCCAACACCGCTGCCCGTAGCTCCTGCCGTGCCCTGCAGCACCCGCGCACACCCGACCGAACTCCAGCCGCCGCCTCGAGCTCGTTTCCGACAAGCTCCGGCCACCCCCGTCTCTCCCGCTTGCTCCAGATGACACGGACGAGCGTTGGCTCCACGCCCGTGGTCTCCGCCGCCCAAATGGTCACCGGAGCGTCGATCCCGAGCCCCTCCGCCGCGTTCGGCCTCGCCGGCAGCTAAACGCCGGCGGGATTGACTGGGTCTAACCCCCCCTGTTGACCCGGCTTTGACCCGTGTGGGTCAGTGACATGTGGGGCCCGGCCCTGCTAATTTTTAGTTTAGGATTAGTTTGACAATTAATTAACTCTGTTAATTAACCATGACACTGACGTGTGGACCCCACACGTCAGGTTTGACCTAGTCAGCCTCGGTTGACTCGCTGACGTCATGCCTCTGTAATGCTGACGCAGTTATTCATTTTGTGGTATTAAAATAAATCAGGAAATTCCAGAAAATTAGTAAAACTTCTAAAATTAATAGAAATTCAACCGTAGCTCAGATTGAAATAATTTATATATGAAAAATTATCAGAAAAATGCAATCTATCCATCTGTACCATTTTCATGCATGAAAAACCAAGTTATACCTGCTGTATATGTGAAAACACATTCATGGCATTTTAAGAGACTTAATTTAGAGTTGCATTTGAACCTTTGGTTCAAATGGACCTCTTTCAAATAGAATGCTTGATGCATTAGCACAAACAACATCACATATTCATGCCATGTTGATACATCATATTGTTGCATATGCTTGTGTATTGATTGCCGACATCGTTCCTTCTCGATAGGTCCTACTCCGGAGAGTGTTCCAGAGTACCTGTCTGGGAAGCAGTGCCCCTCTATTGATCTATCAGGCAAGCAAACCCTCCCTTATTCATTCTGATACAATCCCACTCTCTCGCTCCTGCTCTCTCTTATTGCATTAGGACAACAGTGATTCAACTTCTACTTTATGCTGCGGTAGTTGAACCCATTCCTCTACATGACCTGCCATTGCCACAGTAAATAGTTGAAACCCACTAGCATGTGTAGGAGTTGATTGAGCCATGTTGTGTTCCTACCATGCCATGCCTGCTATTGCTTATAGTTGTGTCAGGTCTGATTCATTGGGAATGAATTGGAGTGTTATGATATGTTCTGGTGCTAAGAGTTAAGTGTGTGAACACGATTTCGTAAAGGTAGCGCTGAGAGGCCATGTAGGAGTACATGGTGGGTTGTCTCACTGGAACCATCCTTAAGCACTGAGTTCTGTGTATGTTGTCCAATGACTAGCTACTACCACACATTGGAATGCTTAAGTGCCCCTCTCAACTTATTAACCAACTTGATCTCTGTCCAGGAGTTGCAATTAGTTTCTGGTGTTTGTAGGTAGTGTTAGTAGTCTACCAAGTGGCACCCGACCAGGTGGGCTTGGGACAGACTAGGCACAGTGGCACGGTGTACCAAGTGGCACCCGGATGGTGGGCTTGGGAACCCTGCTCACATCGTTTGGGGCCGTGAGCGACACCTCGGCCGGATCTCCTTGCGGATGGAACCCGAATAGGTGATAAACCTGGACTAGAGTCTTGTGTGGTTAGTCAGGTCGTGGCCAACTCCCTCGCCAGGCTTCCGCTTGAAGGTTGCCGAGATACCCGACGTGTACATGGTGGTAAGTGGCGAGAGCGTGTGTGAAGAAGTACACCCCTGCAGGGTTAACATGATCTATTCGAATAGCCGGGTCCGCGGTTATGGACTTCTTGGATGCTTACGTGGTACATAGACAGCTTGAAGTGGATACTCTAAAATGCTCAAGATAAGTGTGAGTGCTATGGATGGCTTCTCGTAGTGAGACGGGAAGGAATCCATAGTGGTGTATTGAGGTGGTGATTAGTGGACTCGTGTGCGCTTTCTTACCTCAAAGAAGTTACTCGTAGTCGTAGAATAGGTTAGCCACTGAGTCAAAGCTGGCTTGCTGCAACTGAACCCCACATTGCCTCCTTGATACTAATGCATGTATGATAGGATCTGATGTAAGTCTTGCTGAGTACCTTTGTACTCACGTTGCATAATTTATGTTTTTGCAGATGAGACTTCTGTCTCAGTAGTAGTTCTGCATGGACTTTGACGACTAGCTTGCTACCTCAGCTATGGTCTTGTACCCTTGGGAGGGTCTTGTAGATAGTCAGGCTTCTCAGCTTTTTCTTTTCTAGTAATCTGTACTCAGACATGTAATGCTTCCGTTGCTTGTATGCTCTGAATGATGGGTCATGTGACCCCTGTTTGTATTTAATGCTATGTGGCTCTTCTGGGCCTTTATCTATATGCGTTTGCGTTATGTTGTGATGCCATGTTGTACAGCACATACTTGCATGTTATGTGTACGTGTAACGTGTATTGCTATGTGTGGGATCCGACAACCTAGTTGTCTATCCTTGGTAGCCTCTCTTATGGGGAAATGTAGTCTAGTGCTTCCACCGAGCCATGGTAGTCCGCTACAGCCCGGTTTACAGGAGTCCTGCTAGCCCAGCACTACTGCTCCGGAACACTTAGACTGGCCGGCATGTGATTCACTTCGTTCCTGTGTCTGTCCCTTCGGGGAAATGTCACGCGGTGACATCCGGAGTCCTGCCTAACCTGCTACAGCCCGGGTTCCCGGAGTCTTGTTAGCCCAGTTGCTACAGCCCGGATTCACACGCTGCTGACCGACATGCTCGATGTTGTTTCATGTATGCCTGTCCCCGTAAGTTAGTGCCACTTTGGGTTCACGACTAGTCATGTCGGCCCGGGTTCTCTGTCATATGGATGCTAGCGACACTATCATATACGTGAGCCAAAAGGCGCAAACGGTCCATGGCCATGGTAAGGCGACACCCGTGGGAATACCGTGCGTGAGGCCGCAAAGAGATATGAGGTGTTACATGCTAGATCGGTTGGACTTAGAATCGGGGTCCTGACAGCTTTGGTATCAGAGCCTGACTGCCTGTAGGATTTCCAAGCCAACCTGGTCGAAGTTGAGTCTAGAAATTCTTTAGTTATATAAGGGAATTGATTGTGGAAGGGAACGTAAGGCTCTTTTTACTCCTTTTACCTCATGCCTTCTGATTTGAGTCATCCTATCTTTCCTACGGGGTTAAGGAACTAGGCTTCCTCTTCTGTCTATCAGGATCACGTGTTACTACTCCGTAGTCTCTTAGGATTGGTTGATCAGAGTCATATTCCAGTTTTCAAGTACTTCCGGTGTAGTCTCTTTATTACTATCACAGAACCTTGAGTGATGATGTTGAGTATGGTACTACCCCATCGTTTGCAGGATGTCTAATTTTGAGCATTGTACTGCCGTTATGCTGCCGGAATTTTCCTAGGAGTTCGAGAGATACTAATTCCCTTGTGCTACATTCTCCATCCTATAGTTGATGTTGATCCCGTCCTTGGTTTCGTTTCTCAGGATGTCGTCAGCTAACCGAAGTTCTGTTGCTCGTAGTCGGAACCACGGAGATGGTAGGGATGAGGATCCTCCCGACCAGTCTTCGTTGGCAGAGTTCATGTTAGAGATGGAGAGGAACAAGCGTGAGTCTAACCGCTTGTTAGCACATATCGAGGAGAACACCGCACCCCAGTGCAAAGAGTCAGCGACCATCCATGATTTCATTGGTCTGAAACCACCCACCTTCCATCATTCCATTGAACCACTCGATGCAGATGACTGGCTTCGTAGTATCACACACAAGCTGCGTTCTCCGAACGTAGCTGGAAGTGACAAGGTCACCTATGCTGCATATCACCTGGAAGGTCCTGCTAGTCTTTGGTGGCAGAACTATGAGGCTATGCTTCCAGCTGGCTAGATACCTACCTGGAAAGATTTCACTGAGGCTTTTCGCGAGCATCACATTCCTCAAGCCCTCATTGATCGCAAGAGAGAAGAGTTATGTAGTTCCACCCAGGGTAAGATGCCTGTTGATGCTTACAGTAGAGAGTTTGAGAACCTCGCCCGCTATGCTACAGAAGAAGTGTCCACGGACGCCAAGAAGCAGGCTAGGTTCCGGAAAGGGCTAAACCCCAAGTTGCTTCGTGATCTCCACTTGCACCATTGCAATACATTACAGGCTCTTGTGAACAAGGCCATAATGCGGAGACAGCTCAGCTCACTTACGAGGAGTCTCGTAAGCACACCCGTGATTTGGGTTCTTCTCTGGTTCTAGTTCTCAGAAGCGCCGGATTTGGGTTCCGGACTCCGCTCTTCCACCCAGATATTCACCGAGGCCATTTTATGTGGCGCCTCACTCAGTTCAGGAGTATGCTCCACCCAGGCCTATTGGTAGACCGCTTGTCAATGCGGGTCCACATCCAACTTCAGGGACTTGCTTCACATGTGGAAAGCCAGGACACTATGCACGTGACTGCTCTCAAGCCAGTTATGCTCCACCCCAGCCCGAGAAGCCTATTGGCCGTGGTAAGCCACCATGAAAGATGATCAGTGTCAAGTCAGCTCCCACTGAACGTGGACGTGTGCATCATGTCTCAGCTAAAGACGCTCATGATGATCCGGATGTCGTCCTTGATACACTCCTTGTCAATTGTCATCCAGCATCGGTTTTGTTCAATACTGGAGCATCTCATTCTTTCATTTCTGAAAGCTATGCCAGCTTGCACAACATATCATTTTGTGATATGCCCTCTCCACTAGTCATTCAAACTCCTGGATCCATATGGCAAAATTCTAGTGTAAGCCATGGTACTGAAATCCTTGTCAACAGACTTGTATTCCTTGCATCACTTATAGCCCTCAAGTCTACAGATATTAACATCATCTTGGGTATGGACTGGATGAAAGCTCATTATGCCAAGATTGATTGTTACACTAGGTCTGTTCAGCTTACACACCCATCTGGCAAGATAGTCACTGTCTCCACCAGAGTTGCAAAGCGTCAACTCTATTCTCTTAATGCCATCCCTCTTCCAGACCTTGAAGATATCCCGGTAGTCTGTGACTTTCCGGATGTCTTTCCAGAGGAACTGCCTGGTATTCCACCTGACAGAGATGTAGAGTTTGTCATAGATCTTATCCCAGGAACCGCCCCAATTTCTAGGAGACCTTACAAGATGGCACCCTTAGAACTAGCTGAGCTTAAGAAACAACTTGATGAGTCCTTGCAAAAAGGTTTCATCCGTCCTAGTTCTTCTCCTTGGGCTTGCCCCGTTCTCTTCGTCAAGAAGAAGGATGGTACGGACCGGATGGTTGTAGATTATCGTCCCGTTAATTTGGTCACGATAAAGAACAAGTATCCGCTCCCCAGGATCAACGACCTGTATGATCAGCTCGCTGGATCCTCAGTCTTCTCCAAGATGGATTTGAGGTTAGGCTACCACCAAATCAAGATTACAAATGGGGACATTCCTAAGACGGCTTTTGTCACTCGTTATGGCCAGTACGAGTACACCGTCATGTCCTTTGGTCTAACCAATGCGCCAGCTACATTCTCTTGCTTGATGAACTCGATCTTCATGGAGTACTTAGATAAGTTCGTCGTGTTTTACTCGAAGAACGAGGAGGAGCATGTCGAACATCTTAGACTTGTGTTAGAGAAACTCAGAGAGCATCGCCTTTATGCCAAGTTCTCCAAGTGCGAATTTTGGTTGCCAGAAGTGACCTATCTAGGCCACGTGATATCTGGTAAGGGCATTGCCGTCAATCCCGAGAGAGTTCAGGCCGTTATTGATTGGACTCCACCTGAAATAGTTAAACAAGTTAGGAGTTTTCTTGGTCTAGCCAGTTATTGTCGCCGCTTTGTTGAGAACTTCTCCAAAGTGGCCAAACCTCTCACAGAACTTCTCAAGAAAGATAAAAAGTTTGAGTGGTCCCCACAGCGTGAGTACAGTTTTCAGGAACTGAAAAGACGCCTGACTTCTGCTCCCATACTTGTGCCACCGGATTTCACTAAAGACTTTGTTATCTACTGCGATGCCTCACGACAGGGACTAGGTTGCATTCTTATGCAGGATTGCCATGTGATTGCCTATGCATCTCGACAGTTGCATCCACATGAGGAGAATTATCCTACACATGATCTAGAGCTTGCAGCCGTAGTCTATGCACTTAAGACATGGCGACATTACCTTCTTGGTAAGCGTTGCGAGATTTACACCGATCACCAGAGTCTCAAGTATATCTTCACCCAACCAGATTTGAACCTTTGGCAAAGACGTTGGTTGGAGTTGATCTCAGATTACGACTTAGGGATTACCTACACCCCAGGCAAGGGCAATGTCATGGCTGATGCGCTAAGTCGTAAGTCCTATTGCAACAATCTTATGTTGCAGCAGGGCCAACCACTTCTCCATGAGGAATTCTGTAAGCTTAATCTTCACATTGCTCCTCACGGATTCCTTTCTACCTTGGTGGCGAAACCTACCCTTGAGGATCAGATCATTCCTGACCAGAAGTTTGATAGGGGTGTTATCCGCATCAAGAGAAACATTAAGAAGGGAGTTGGTGGATGTTTCTCTATGGATGATCGAGGTGTTGTTTTCTTTGAGAATCGCTTGGTAGTTCCCAAGAATCAACATCTGCGGCAACTGATCCTTAAGGAGGCTAATGAATCTCCTCTCACGATTCATCCCGGTAGTACTAAGATGTATCAGGACCTACGCCAAAGGTTCTGGTGGACTAGGATGAAGAAAGAAATCGCTCAGTTCATTGCTAACTGTGACGTTTGTCGTCGCGTTAAGGCAGAACATCAAAGACCTGCTGGCACCCTTCAGCCTTTAGCTATTCCTGAGTGGAAATGGGATAAAGTTGGTATGGACTTCATCACCGGCTTTCCCAGGACCAAGAAAGGGAATAATGCTATCTTCGTAGTCATTGATCGTCTTTCCAAAGTGGCTCACTTCCTACCTGTTCGAGATAATATCACCGCTAGTCAGCTCGCTGACTTATATATTTCTCGAATAGTTTCACTTCATGGTGTTCCACAAGAGATCAATTTAGACCGTGGTAGTCTTTTCACTTCTCATTTCTGGGAGAGTTTCCAAACTGCCATGGGCACCCATCTTTCTTTCAGTACCGCTTTCCACCCTCAGTCGAGTGGTCAGGTGGAAAGGGTCAACCAAATTCTCGAAGACATGCTCAGAGCTTGCGTTATCTCATTCGGTATGGATTGGGAGAAGTGTCTTCCTTACGCCGAGTTTGCTTATAACAATAGCTACCAATCCAGTCTCAAGAAAGCTTCTTTCGAGATTCTCTATGGACGAAGATGTCGAACACCTTTGAACTGGTCAAAAACCGGGGAAAGACAATTCTTTGGACCGGATATGATTCAGGAAGCAGAAGAGCAAGTTCGCATTATTCGTGAGAATTTGAAAACAGCCCAATCTCGTCAAAAGAGCCAGTATGACCGTCGTCATAAGGAAGTAGCTTATGAAGTTGGCGACAAGGCTTACCTTCGGGTTACCCCTTTGAAGGGTACCCATCGATTCGGTATCAAGGGCAAGTTGGCTCCTTGTTACATTGGTCCTGTTCGCATTCTCGCTAAACGAGGAGAGGTTGCCTACCAGTTGGAACTACCCCCACATCTTTCTCAAGTTCATGATGTCTTCCACGTCTCTCAACTCAGGCGTTGCTTCTCGGATCCCATCCGTGGAGTGGACCACGAAACGCTTGATCTCCAAGATAACCTCACATATCGAGAGTACCCTGTTCGCATTCTTGATCAAGCAGAGCGTGTTACCCGACGTCAGAACATCAAGTTTCTCAAGGTTCGGTGGTCTAATCACTCTGAGAGAGAAGCGACTTGGGAGCGAGAAGATCGTCTTCGACTAGAGTACCCCACCTTCTTTCCATCGACCCCTGAATCTCGGGACGAGATTCTTTCAAGTGGGGGCGAGTTGTCACATCCCTAGTTCTGGTATGACCTAGGCTAGCCTTCATGTGTGCATCATGTTTAAATTTCAGTTAAATTTGAAATGGGGATTTGTGAAACCCTCATAATCATTTCTGGAAATGACCCAAATAAAAATTGCTCCAAAAAGGTCCAACAAAATGTACATGTTGCTCTCTGAAAATATTGGTCAGAGGTAAATCTCCAACAAATATTTTTAGGAGCTCATAAATATTTATCTTGGCCATTTGGAATTAATGCAATAATTATTTGCATTGGATATATATATGTTATATATTTTATATATGTCCAAAAATTCTGAATTTTGGTGAGGGGCTTTGGATTAATCTCTTAGGTCCCTGCAAAAATTGGCAGAAGTAAATAAAATGATTTAGTATTTTACTAAATCAGAACAAATGTCAGAAAATTAGAATAGAAACAAAAGGGAAGAAAACCCACCTGCACTTACCTCCCTGTGCAGCCTGGCCTGGCCCAGTGGCCAATAGGCCGGCCCAGCCGACTGGCAGCGCCAGTCGTCGTCCTCCTGGCGCCAGGAGGACGAGAGGCACGCGCTCGCCGCCCGCGCGCATGGGCGCCACGCAACCTGCCTGCCTGGCCTCTCCCTCGACGCCCTGGCTGTCCCAAACATCGCCACGCGCCGCCCCGTACCCCTCTCACTCTCCCGTGCCCATTCCCCTCCTCTCCCTCGCTCTCTCGCGCGACCCCCGAGCACCACCGTCGCCGCCGCTCGCCGTTGCCGCCCCCACCGCCACGGCCTCGCCTCTCCGACAAGCTCAGAAGCTTCACCGCGCCTTCCTCATCCTCTGTGTCGAGCCACGCACCTCAGGACGGCCTGCATTGCCGCCACCAACGTCGTCTTCACTTCCGGCCGCCCGAGATCGCCGACGACATTCCGGCCACGCCAGTGCTTCCCCGAGCTCGCGCACGACGGCATCAAGACCGCCATGAGATCTCCTCCGCTTCCCCTCCTTCCCCGCGCTCGATTTCGTGCCGTAGCCACGCTAGACGCCGGACCGAACAGTCGCGCCGCCGTGGTACCTCCCCGTCATGGCCAGAGCCACCGCAGCCCGCGCCTGCACCTGCCACCGCGCTCAGCAGCCTTCGAGAAGGCCAACACCGCTGCCCGTAGCTCCTGCCGTGCCCTGCAGCACCCGCGCACACCCGACCGAACTCCAGCCGCCGCCTCGAGCTCGTTTCCGACAAGCTCCGGCCACCCCCGTCTCTCCCGCTTGCTCCAGATGACACGGACGAGCGTTGGCTCCACGCCCGTGGTCTCCGCCGCCCAAATGGTCACCGGAGCGTCGATCCCGAGCCCCTCCGCCGCGTTCGGCCTCGCCGGCGGCTAAACGCCGGCGGGATTGACTGGGTCTAACCCCCCCTGTTGACCCAGCTTTGACCCGTGTGGGTCAGTGACATGTGGGGCCCGGCCCTGCTAATTTTTAGTTTAGGATTAGTTTGACAATTAATTAACTCTGTTAATTAACCATGACACTGACGTGTGGACCCCACACGTCAGGTTTGACCTAGTCAGCCTCGGTTGACTCGCTGACGTCATGCCTCTGTAATGCTGACGCAGTTATTCATTTTGTGGTATTAAAATAAATCAGGAAATTCCAGAAAATTAGTAAAACTTCTAAAATTCATAGAAATTCAACCGTAGCTCAGATTGAAATAATTTATATATGAAAAATTATCAAAAAAATGCAATCTATCCATCTGTACCATATTCATGCGTGAAAAACCAAGTTATACCTGCTGTATATGTGAAAACACATTCATGGCATTTTAAGAGACTTAATTTAGAGTTGCATTTGAATCTTTGGTTCAAATGGACCTCTTTCAAATGGAATGCTTGATGCATTAGCACAAACAACATCACATATTCATGCCATGTTGATACATCATATTGTTGCATATGCTTGTGTATTGATTGCCGACATCGTTCCTTCTCGATAGGTCCTACTCCGGTGAGTGTTCCAGAGTACCTGTCTGGGAAGCAGTGCCCCTCTATTGATCTATCAGGCAAGCAAACCCTCCCTTGTTCATTCTGATACAATCCCACTCTCTCGCTCCTGCTCTCTCTTATTGCATTAGGACAACAGCGATTCAACTTCTACTTTATGCTGCGGTAGTTGAACCCATTCCTCTACATGACCTGCCATTGCCACAGTAAATAGTTGAAACCCACTAGCATGTGTAGGAGTTGATTGAGCCATGTTGTGTTCCTACCATGCCATGCCTGCTATTGCTTACAGTTGTGTCAGGTCTGATTCATTGGGAATGAATTGGAGTGTTATGATATGTTCTGGTGCTAAGAGTTAAGTGTGTGAACACGATTTCGTAAAGGTAGCGCTGAGAGGCCATGTAGGAGTACATGGTGGGTTGTCTCCCTGGAACCATCCTTAAGCACTGAGTTCTGTGTATGTTGTCCAATGACTAGCTACTACCACACATTAGTATGCTTAAGTGCCCCTCTCAACTTATTAACCAACTTGATCTCTGTCCATGAGTTGCAATTAGTTTCTGGTGTTTGTAGGTAGTGTTAGTAGTCTACCAAGTGGCACCCGGCCAGGTGGGCTTGGGATAGACTAGGCACAGTGGCACGGTGTACCAAGTGGCACCCGGATGGTGGGCTTGGGAACCCTGCTCACATCGTTTGGGGCCGTGAGCGACACCTCGGCCGGATCTCCTTGCGGATGGAACCCGAATAGGCGATAAACCTGGACTAGAGTCTTGTGTGGTTAGTCAGGTCGTGGCCGACTCCCTCGCCAGGCTTCCGCTTGAAGGTTGCCGAGAGACACGACGTGTACATGGTGGTAAGTGGCGAGAGCGTGTGTGAAGAAGTACACCCCTGCAGGGTTAACATGATCTATTCGAATAGCCGGGTCCGCGGTTATGGACTTCTTGGATGCTTACGTGGTACATAGACAGCTTGAAGTGGATACTCTAAAATGCTCAAGATAAGTGTGAGTGCTATGGATGGCTTCTCGTAGTGAGACGGGAAGGAATCCATAGTGGTGTATTGAGGTGGTGATTAGTGGACTCGTGTGCGCTTTCTTACCTCAAAGAAGTTACTCGTAGTCGTAGAATAGGTTAGCCACTGAGTCAAAGCTGGCTTGCTGCAACTGAACCCCACATTGCCTCCTTGATACTAATGCATGTATGATAGGATCTGATGTAAGTCTTGCTGAGTACCTTTGTACTCACGTTGCATAATTTATGTTTTTGCAGATGAGACTTCTGTCTCAGTAGTAGTTCTGCATGGACTTTGACGACTAGCTTGCTACCTCAGCTACGGTCTTGTACCCTTGGGAGGGTCTTGTAGATAGTCAGGCTTCTCAGCTTTTTCTTTTGTAGTAATCTCTACTCAGACATGTAATGCTTCCGTTGCTTGTATGCTCTAAATGATGGGTCATGTGACCCCTGTTTGTATTTAATGCTATGTGGCTCTTCTCGGCCTTTATCTATATGCGTTTGCGTTATGTTGTGATGCCATGTTGTACAGCACATACTTGCATGTTATGCGTACGTGTAACGTGTATTGCTATGTGTGGGATCCGACAACCTAGTTGTCTATCCTTGGTAGCCTCTCTTATGGGGAAATGTAGTCTAGTGCTTCCACCGAGCCATGGTAGTCTGCTACAGCCCGGTTTACAGGAGTCCTGCTAGCCCAGCACTACTGCTCCGGAACACTTAGACTGGCCGGCATGTAATTCACTTCGTTCCTGTGTCTGTCCCTTCGGGGAAATGTCACGCGGTGACATCCGGAGTCCTGCCTAACCTGCTACAGCCCGGGTTCCCGGAGTCCTGTTAGCCCAGTTGCTACAGCCCGGATTCACACGCTGCTGACCGACATGCTCGATGTTGTTTCATGTATGCCTGTCCACGTAATTTAGTGCCACTTTGGGTTCACGACTAGTCATGTCGGCCCGGTTTCTCTGTCATATGGATGCTAGCGACACTATCATATACGTGAGCCAAAAGGCGCAAAAGGTCCCGGGCCATGGTGAGGCGACACCCGTGGGAATACCGTGCGTGAGGCCGCAAAGAGATATGAGGTGTTACATGCTAGATCGGTGTGACTTAGAATCGGGGTCCTGACAGCTTTGGTATCAGAGCCTGACTGCCTGTAGGATTTCCAAGCCAACCTGGTCGAAGTTGAGTCTAGAAATTCTTTAGTTATATAAGGGAATTGATTGTGGAAGGGAACGTAAGGCTCTTTTTACTCCTTTTACCTCATGCCTTCTGATTTGAGTCATCCTATCTTTCCTACGGGGTTAAGGAACTAGGCTTCCTCTTCTGTCTATCAGGATCACGTGTTACTACTCCGTAGTCTCTTAGGATTGGTTGATCAGAGTCATATTCCAGTTTTCAAGTACTTCCGGTGTAGTCTCTTTATTACTATCACAGAACCTTGAGTGATGATGTTGAGTATGGTACTACCCCATCGTTTGCAGGATGTCTAATTTTGAGCATTGTACTGCCGTTATGCTGCCGGAATTTTCCTAGGAGTTCGAGAGATACTAATTCCCTTGTGCTACATTCTCCATCCTATAGTTGATGTTGATCCCGTCCTTGGTTTCGTTTCTCAGGATGTCGTCAGCTAACTCAAGTTCTGTTGCTCGTAGTCGGAACCACGGAGATGGTAGGGATGAGGATCCTCCCGACCAGTCTTCGTTGGCAGAGTTCATGTTAGAGATGGAGAGGAACAAGCGTGAGTCTAACCGCTTGTTACCACATATCGAGGAGAACACCGCACTCCAGTGCAAAGAGTCAGCGACCATCCATGATTTCATTGGTCTGAAACCACCCACCTTCCATCATTCCATTGAACCACTCGATGCAGATGACTGGCTCCGTAGTATCACACACAAGCTGCGTCCTCCGAACGTAGCTGGAAGTGACAAGGTCACCTATGCTGCATATCACCTGGAAGGTCCTGCTAGTCTTTGGTGGCAGAACTATGAGGCTATGCTTCCAGCTGGCTAGATACCTACCTGGAAAGATTTCACTGAGGCTTTTCGCGAGCATCACATTCCTCAAGCCCTCATTGATCGCAAGAGAGAAGAGTTATGTAGTTTCACCCAGGGTAAGATGCCTGTTGATGCTTACAGTAGAGAGTTTGAGAACCTCGCCCGCTATGCTACAGAAGAAGTGTCCACGGACGCCAAGAAGCAGGCTAGGTTCCGGAAAGGGCTAAACCCCAAGTTGCTTCGTGATCTCCACTTGCACCATTGCAATACATTACAGGCTCTTGTGAACAAGGCCATAATGCGGAGACAGCTCAGCTCACTTACGAGGAGTCTCGTAAGCACACCCGTGATTTGGGTTCTTCTCTGGTTCTAGTTCTCAGAAGCGCCGGATTTGGGTTCCGGACTCCGCTCTTCCACCCAGATATTCACCGAGGCCATTTTATGTGGCGCCTCACTCAGTTCAGGAGTATGCTCCACCCAGGCCTATTGGTAGACCGCTTGTCAATGCGGGTCCACATCCAACTTCAGGGACTTGCTTCACATGTGGAAAGCCAGGACACTATGCACGTGACTGCTCTCAAGCCAGTAATGTCCACCCCAGCCCGAGAAGCCTATTGGTCCATTTGAACCAAAGGTTCAAATGCAACTCTAAATTAAGTCTCTTAAAATGCCATGAATGTGTTTTCACATATACAGCAGGTATAACTTGGTTTTTATCTTCTCCGGGTTAGCCTCAATGCCCCAGTCGTCAAGAATAAGTATGGTACGGACCGGATGGTTGTAGATTATCGTCCCGTTAATTTGGTCACGATAAAGAACAAGTATCCGCTCCCCAGGATCAACGACCTGTATGATTAGCTCGCTGGATCCTCAGTCTTCTCCAAGATGGATTTGAGGTTAGGCTACCACCAAATCAAGATTACAAATGGGGACATTCCTAAGAGGCTTTTGTCACTCGTTATGGCCAGTACGAGTACACCGTCATGTCCTTTAGTCTAACCAATGCTCCAGCTACATTCTCCCGCTTGATGAACTCGATCTTCATGGAGTACTTAGATAAGTTCGTCGTGGTTTACCTCGATGATATTCTTATTTACTCGAAGAACGAGGAGGAGCATGCCGAACATCTTAGACTTGTGTTAGAGAAACTCAGAGAGCATCACCTTTATGCCAAGTTCTCCAAGTGAGAATTTCGGTTGCCAGAAGTGACCTATCTAGGCCACGTGATGGCTGTTCTTGGCACATACTTCAGATTATGTGGTCCAAGCTCGATTGCCCACTTAGCAACCCGGCCTGTGGCTTCTCTATTTTGAATAATGTCCTCTAAAGCAGCATAGCTGTCCACAGTAATAGAATGCCCAAGGAAAAATTGTTTCAACTCGCGACTCACCATGAACACCCCAAACACCAACTTCTGCCAATGTGGATATCTTTGCTTAGACTCAGCCAGGACCTCACTGACATAATAAGCCGGCCGCTCGACTGGGTACTCTTTACCTGCCTGCTTACGCTCCACAACAACTGCTACACTGGCTGCCTTGTTATTAGCCGCCACGTATAGGAGCAAAGGCTCTTTTTCTATGGGAGCAGCCAAGATGGGCGGCTCAACTAACTATTTCGTAAGTGCCTCAAACGCTTCATTTGCAGCATCACTCTAGACAAAGTGTTCTGTCTTCTTCATCATCTGATATAGAGGAATTGCCTTCTCTCCCAGGCTACTGATGAATTGACTTAAAGCTACAATACGACCCACCAAGCACTTAACGTCATTGACACAACCGGCTTAGACAGTGAAGTGATGGCCTTTATCTTCTCCGGGTTAGCCTCAATGCCCCGCTCTGAGACCAGAAACCCTAGCAGTTTACCTACAGGCACACCAAAGACACACTTGGCCGGGTTAAGCATCATCTTGTAGACCCGGAGGTTGTCAAAAGTTTCCTTCAAATCAGCAAATAGAGTCTCCTTCTTCCTTGACTTGACCACAATATCGTCCACATAAGCATGAACGTTGCGCCCAATCTAACCATGGAAACAGTTCTGGACACAGCGCTGATAAGTCGCCTGAGCACTTTTGAGTCCAAAAGGCATAGAAACATAGCAGAAAGCCCAAAAAGGTGTGATAAAAGATGTCTTCTCTTGGTCTTTAACTGCCATGTTGATCTGATGATACCCTGAATAAGCATCCATGAAGCATAAAATCTAACAACCCGCTGTTGCATCAATGATCTGGTCGATACGGGGGAGTGCAAATGGATCAGCCGGACAAGCCTTGTTGAGATCTATGTAATCAACACACATAAGCCATGTGCCATTTTTCTGAAGTACAAGCACAGGGTTAGCCAACCACTCAGGGTGAAAGACTTCCATGATAAACCCGGCCGCCAAGAGTCGGGCTACCTCTTCTCCAATAGCTTTACGTCGCTCTTCATTGAAACGATGGAGGAACTATTTGACCGGCTTAACTTTGGGATCCACATTAAGGTGGTGCTCAGCGAATTCTCTCGGTACACCCGGCATGTCAGAAGGCTTCCATGCAAAGATGTCCCGATTCTCAAGGATGAACTCAATGAGCGTGCTTTCCTATTTGGGATCGATATTAGGCCCCACAATGAACTGCTGAGATGAGTCACCAGGAACAAAATCCACTTGCTTGGTATCGTCAACTGACTTTAATTTCAACAGAGGGTCATGTTCAGTAGTGGGCTTTTTCAGAGGGGTCATATCAGCCGGGTCAACATTATCCTTACAAAACTTGAGCTCCTCAGTAGCACAGGCTGACTCTGCATAAGCTGCATCTCTTCCTCGCACTCCAGGGCGACTTTTCGATCACCATGTACCGTAATTGTCCCCTTTGGACACGGCATTTTAAGCTGCAAGTAATATAACAAGGGCGAGCCATAAACCGAGCATAAGCCAGCCGTCCAAACATAGCATGATATGGACTCTTTATCTTGACCACCTCAAACCACAACATCTTGGCTCTATAATTGTACTCGTCCCCAAAAGCCACTTCTATAGTGATATCTTTCCAACAGGGTAAGCCGACTTGCTAGGCACCATGCCGTGAAACACTGTGGAGGACGGCTTGAGATCCTTGTCAGTCAAATTCATTCGGCGAAAAGTATCATAGTACAGGATGTTGATGCTGCTGCCACCATCCATAAGTACCTTAGTGAATTTATAGCCACCTACCTGAGGGGCCACCACAAGGGCCATGTGGCCCGGGTCATCAACCCACGGCGGGTGAGCTGCCTTGCTCCACGATATCGTGTGCTCAGACCATCTCAAATACTGCAGAACAACCGACTCTATTGCATGAACCGCCCGCTTATGAACCTTCTGGTCCTGTTTGCAACTACTTGTAGTGAAAATGTGGTATTGGCCCCCATTAAGTTGCTTTGGGTTACTCTGATACCCTGACTGATTACTTTGCTGCTGGCTACCCTGACCAGACTGATGATTAGGACCACCATGTTTACCTTGACCTTGATAACCAGAACTTGAGCTGCCACCACCAAAGCCAGACCCTTGAGAACCGGATCCTGACTCGTCGGGCGGCCCATTAGCGTTACCATGATGCTAGGCTGTGATTCCTGAACTCCCGCATAATGTAACAATCCTTCCAAGCGTGAGTAGACGGCTTGTTGGGAAAACTATGCTTCAGGCAAGGGTCATTAAGCATCACCTCAAGATTGAAAGGCTTTGCTCCACCAAAAGGTGGCATGCCATTACCGTTCCGGCGCTGGTTTTTATACCCACTTACCGTTGTGGCGCTGGTTTTTATACCCAGTTTTGGTGTTAGCCACTAGATCTGACCTGCCATCGGGGTGTCTCCTGATACGTCTCCAACGTATCTATAATTTTTTATTGTTCCATGCTATTATATTATCTGTTTTGGATGTTTTATATGCATTAATATGCTATTTTATATTTTTTTGGGACTATAATCTATTAACCTAGAGCCCGGTGCCAGTTTCTATTTTTTCCTTGTTTTTGAGTTTTGCAGAAAAGGAATACCAAATGGAATAAAACCTTCGCGATGATGTTTCTTGGACCAGAAGACACCCAGGAGACATGGAGATGAAGTCGGAGGAGCCACGAGGCGGCCACAAGGGTGGAAGGCACGCCCCCTACCTTGTGCCCCCCCCCCCGTGACTCCCCTGACCTAATTCTTTCGCTGATATATTCACATATGTTCCCAAACCACCAGAAGTATCCATGAAAACACTTTTCCACTGCCGCAACCTTCTGTACCCGTGAGATCCCATCTAGGGGTCTTTTCCGGCATCCTGCCGGAGGGGGATTCGATCACAAAGGGCTTCTACATCAACTCTATTGCCCTTTCGATGAAGCGTGAGTAGTTTACCTCAGACCTAAGGGTCCATAGCTAGATGGCTTCTTCTCTCTCTTTGATTCTCAATACCATGTTCTCCTCGATGTTCTTGGAGATCTATCCGATGTAATCTTCTTTTGCGGTGTGTTTGTCGAGAACCGATGAATTGTGTTTATGATCAGCTTATCTATGAATATTATTTGAATATTCTCTGAATTCTTATATGCATGATTTGATATCTTTGTAATTCTCTTCAAACTATCGGTTTGGTTTGGCCAACTAGATTTGTTTTTATTGCAATGGGAGAAGTGCTTAGCTTTGGTTCAATCTTGCGGTGTCCTTTCCCAGTGACAGTAGGGGCAGCAAGGCATGTATTGTATTGTTGCCATTGAGGATAAAAAGATGGGGTTTTCATCATATTGCTTGAGTTAATTCCTCTACACCATTTCATCTTACTTAATGCGTTACTCTATTCTTCATGAACTTAATACTCTAGATGCAGGCAGGAGTCGGTCGATGTGTGGAGTAATACTAGTAGATGTAGAATCGTTTCGGTGTACTTGACACGGACGTGATGCTTATATTTCATAATCATTGCCTTAGATATCTGTCATAACTTTGCGCTTTTCTATCAATTGCTCGATAGTAATTTGTTCACCCCAGGTCTAGTTTCCATCATATAAGTTTCCGATCTACTATTTTGCAATCTTTTACTTTCAGATCTATAAACCAAAAATACCAAAAATATTTATTTTATCTTTTGTTCAGTTTCATCTATCTCTATTAGATCTCACTTTTGCAAGTGATCGTGAAGGGATTGACAACCCCTTTATCGCGTTGGGTGCAAGTTGTTTGATTGTTTGTGCAGGTATTAGGTGATTTGTGCGTTGTCTCCTACTGGATTGATACCTTGGTTCTCTAACCGAGGGAAATACTTATCTCTACTTTGCTGCGTCACCCTTTCCTCTTGAAGAGAAAAACCAACACAAGCTCAAGAAGTAGCAGCTCCTCTTACCACCATTACCCTGGTTGTTGCCATTATTCCCTGCTCCATTCTGCTGCTGACCCTTACTGTTGCCATTCTTCTTGCCCTTGTTGGACTTATCATCATCAAACCAGGATCCTTTGTATTATCAGAGTCTCATATTTAGTGAGAGCCACCATGAGTTCAACCATGTCCTCGCAAGTGCGCTTGAGCCGCCCAAGCTTCTGCTTGAGGAGTACGAAGTGACAGTTCTTCTCTAAAATCAGAACCGCCTGAGCCATCGTGATGTTATCAGACGAGTGAATAATGGTGACCCGCTGGACCCAATGGTGGACCGACTCATCCTCACGCTGCACACAGTGATCCAAATCAACAATCGTCAGGGGCTGCTTGCATGTCCCTTGAAACTTCTTGATGAAACACGCCTTCAACTCCGCCCGTGAACTGATAGAATTAGGAGGCATGCCTTTTAACAATGTACAAGCCGGCCCTTCCGACATCATAGTAAAGTATTTTGCACAGACAACATCATTGACCCAATATTCTGACTTTAAATATGGCTTGGGAGGGGAGTTGAATGCACCCGATCCTGACTGTATGAGTATTTCTCCTGCTGCGCCACATCTGTTTGAAGAAGTTCGATGGTGTTCCATGTTTCTACTGCAATAGGCAACTCACCAGTGATAGGGAGCGCATTAATGAAGCTGGGTAACTGCCGCTATCATATTATCCACCGGGTTAGAGAAGTGACCTGGCGGGGTTGAAAAATGCTGGGGCGGCGTCTAATTGGGGGCCGGGTTAGGTGCCGGCTCCTCCCTCCATGCCCGTTCGGACTGACGAGGTTGAGCCGCCGCCTGACTTCCTGGCAAGTCCGGGTTTAACTGAGGATTCACCCGTGCATCGGGAGTACTTGGACCTTCTTTGGAACACTGCATTGGATGCGTTCTGATCCAGACTTAAGCGCCAGGCTTCTGCCTTCACACGCTTCACCTCTGCGTCAATCTGAGCCTTCGACGCAGCTGTCTGGATGTTCTCAGCCGCGATATCCTCTTGGGCATTGGTTATCTCCTCACGAATTTTAGCAATTTCCGCGTTGCGCTCTGCCTGATTCGCCGCAGTGACCTCCGTTGCCAACAAAGCTGTTAAGGTGCCCATGAGATCCAGCAACACCTGAGTTGGCGACCTAACTGAGCCGGAGCCACCAACCCTTGCGGCAGCTAGGTCAGAGGTTGTTGCAGCCGCCGTCGAAGAATTGAGAGTCGGTCCTGTGCCAGCCATAAAGATAGCAGCCTGCTCGGCGGCTCATAGGGATCCGGAATACTGTTGCCATAGGAATAGCCCCCAAACCCGCCGTCTTAAAGCTGGTAAATTGACTCCATCTCTCCGGTCGAGGTCTCATCACCTGAGTAGATGAGAGTCTCTCCTCCAAATATAGAGTCTTCCACAAGCTCCATGCCTTGCGTGAAACGAACGAAAGCGCGCTTCCGGCCGAGTTGAATCCGGGCTGGTTGCCTGCGCCGAGCCGACTCGATGATGTCGATGCAGGTGTCCGACTCAATCTAAGATCCGCCGATCTTTTCAATGATGACGTGAATTCCGCCGAAGGGGGCCCGCTACCCGTACTCGATTGAATCGGCCTTGGGGCCCAGCCAGCTTTGTCGATGTAAAGCTTGCCGCGACGACTCTTGGTCATCCTGCCAATGGCGTATCCTTCGATCCCTAGGAAAGAGCCATTCAAGAAGTCAAAATGACCGTGCGCTGGCCCCACAGTGGGCGCCAACTGTCGTGGGGTTAACACGGCAGATGCCCTAGTGAAAGGACTTAGGTGTGAGGCCATCGCTACGGTGACTAGCTTGAAGGGGTTGAGCGGGACGAAAGACACGAGTTTACCCAGGTTCGGCCCCTCTCGATCGAGGTAAAAGCCTACGTCCTGCTTTGTATTGTATTGCTTGAGTACCGATTACAAGGGAGCGGATTCGCTTGACCTAGCTATCGATTGATTGTAACTTAAGTTTACCCGCCGCAGGGACTCGCCTTTATATACACAGGTTGAGGCCCTCGGCTTACAAGAGTCCGGGTTGGGTTATACTTCCTAACCGATCCTGGCTCTAAGTCGCCTTGCCTTCTTAGCCAAGTAGCCATTAGGCGGCTTACGTTTCTGGGCCAAGCACCGTCCTCTAGCCTTGGGCCTCCATCCGGCCCACTTCGTAAGTCGCCTCCCTGGCTCCACGTCTTGGTCTCTTGGGCCTGTCTAAGGCTTTACTGTTAAGTTGCCACCAGCCTAACCCAGCCCTTCTAGGGCGGGTTACACCGTGGGGTCATATCCCCAACAACTTGCGAAGTGACCCTCGAGCTTGCAGACTGCTTCACGATAGGTGATCATGACTGGACCTTTGGTGTTGTAGTTCTTCATGACTGATTGAACCACCTATTGGAAATATGCCCTAGAGGCAATAATATAGTATTATTATATTTCCATAGTCATAGTAAGTGTTCATATTTCATGCTATAACTGCTATGATCCTGGAATATGTGATTCAGTGGAAAACTCATATGCACGTGTGAAATGATAAATGGATAAAATAAAGGTTCATAGTCTCATCTCTAGGACTAGCTAGATCAAGTGGTGTTGGTGATCACGTTTTTTAGATCTTAGGATATCGTTAAGTGTAACGATAGTCCTAAAACAACATTGATATTATGACATTGGAAGAACGATCATATTGAATTGACCCAAACTTGTTTCTTATGATTGAGTTAATATCGTCTGCATTCAATTGTAATAACACGGAGAGGTAACATGTGATTTTGCTCCTTAGACCATTGGAGCATCATAGTCACTTCTTACCGTACGGTGGATCTTGGGGTTGCTCAAACGTCACCTCTAACACGGTGATCATAACGACAACTTACAGGTTCATCAGAAAGTTTGACAAGGGACTAGATAGCTAAATAATAGGATTTGCTCCGCTGACGATGGAGAGATAATCTTAGGGCCCTCTTGGTGTGACAGCATCCATCATCGTCTAACCAGACACAGGTGACTACGTCACGGGGATGCCAGAACACGATAACAAGAAAGAAGAACAAAACCGGTAAGAAGGATAATGGTATAGTGGGCATGTGATGACTCAGGAGGATACTGACGCATCCCGGGTTTTGTGAAGTATCGATGGTACGCCCATTTTGCATCATGTTTTCCTACTGATATTTACAATGTTTTTGATCATTATAATACTTTGTGACGCAATTCTAATGCCCTTTCTCTCTTAATTTGCAAGATTTATATGAAGAGGGAGATTGCCGGCAGCTGGAATTCTGGACCTGGAAAAGCTACACCAAAGATACATATTCTGCAGAACTCCAAATGAGCTAAAACTTCACGGTGAATTTTTGTGGAATATATGAAAAATACTGGAGCGAAGAAGTACCCGAGGGGACCCACCAGCTTCCCACAAGGCACTAGGGTGCAACCACCCCCCTAGGCATGCCCTACTACCTTGTGGGGCCACCGCCAGGACTCCGACACACATAATCTGTTATATGATGGGGTTTGACCTAGAAAAAATAAAGAGAGAACTTTTGGGATGAAGCGCCACCGTCTCGAGGCGGAACATGGGCAGGAACACCGGGAGGGGGAAATTGAAGCCATCGTCATCACCAACGATCATCTTATCATGGGGGGACCAATCTTCATCAACATCTTCACCAGCACCATCTCATCTCAAACCCTAGTTCATCTCTTGTATTCAATCGTTGTCTCAAAACCTCAGACTGGTACCTGTGGGTTACTAGCAGTGTTGATTACATCTTGTAGTTGATACTAGTTTGTTTATTTGGTGGAAGATTGTCGGATTTCGGGTTTCGGCAAACCCTGGATGTTCGAACACTGGGGTGCGCATGAAGATCTCTCCCTCCCTAACTCGCTCTCACAACGATCGCAGGGCCTAGCTCGACGAACGCAAAGAACGAGAGACACAAGGTTTATACTGGTTCGAGCCACCGATGTGGTGTAATACCCTACTCCAGTGTGGTGTGGTGGATTGACTCTTGGGCTGAGGATGAACAGTTACAAGGGAAGAACAGCCTCTTGAGGAGAGGTGCTCTTGTGCTTGGCGAGTTTGTGTGGTTGGGGATGATCTGAATGATCCGTCCGATCCATTCGATCTCTCCCTATTCAATCCCCCCTCCTATGGTGCTGGCTAGTCCTATTTATAGAGGCCCTGGTCCTCTTCCCAAATGTTAGGCAGGAAGGGATCCCACAACGGCCAAATTCAAAGGGGGACAACTAGTACAAGTTATCCTGACTAAAGGTGGTCTTCGCCTGCCAAAGGCTCTGGTGGTGATGCCATCTTGGGCTCCACAGTGACCTCCGTCCTGCCGTCCTGCTGGTCTTGGTCTCGTTGCACCGATATGGAAACCTTTGCCTCATGCCTCGGGACTCCTCGCTGCGCTTGCCTCTTTAGCACCAAAGAGGAAACGAAGACACTACGCGCGCTGGCGCCCGCCTGGCCACGGTCGTCATGGCTTGCGTCACAGGAACCTCGCGAGGTGCCCCTTGCCTTGATCTCTCCGCCCCTGGTGAGCCAGCCTGGTGAGGCCGCCCCCGAGGAGATCTTGCGTCGTCCGCCTCGCGTGGCTTGGCTCCTCGCAAGTGTCTTGAGTGTTTGCTGGTGAAGATGGGCCGTAGAAGGCCGCTCGTGGAGCCACGTCGTGGGCCACAGGCAGGCAAGTCTAGGGACCCCCGTTCCCAGGACACCGACAGTAGCCCCCGGGCCAAAGGGCAAGTGCGGAGCGCCGGAGGCCCTAACAGCCTGCGGCCCCGCTTGACGTGTGGCGATTGATTGCACGTGGGCGTCTCCGCTTTCCCACACTGCCTCGGCAAATGCCCGATTGACAAAAGGCTGGCGCGGGCAACACTTGCCATCATTGCTTTCCTTCGTCTTGCTCCAGATCCCCCTTCTCGCTCCTTGCTTCCGAAATCTCCAGATCTGCTTCCATTCTCTTCCCGGCCAGTGACCAATGGCGCCCCGAAAGGTCAAGGCTGCTTCACCGCCCGCCTGGTACGAGCCGGCTCTGGACACGCCCAATGTCTTGGAGAAGAACCTCGCTGCCACGCGTCTACTGACGGCGGGGGAGAACAACGAGAGGGGGAAGAACGAGCTCCGGGCTGGCTCCGCCAAGCCGGAGGCTTCGAGAAGCACCTTCTACCCATTCTTCATGAGCAGCGTCATTACGGGGCTGGTTCCCCCTTTCTCCGACTTCTTCTACGCCGTCCTCGGCCATTACAGGCTGCAGGCCCTTCATCTTCATCCTAACTCTGTTCTTCTCCTGTCGATCTTCTCCTGCTACTGCAAGGCGTACGTCGGGGTGATGCTGTCCGTGGCTCTGCTGCGCCACTTCTTCTTCCTCCGGATCAATGACGGCCACACCTCATGGTGCGCCAACTTCGTCGCAGCCGGTAAGGACAACGCGATCTCTAAGGCTGGAAAGAAGGCCGAGGGCTTCAGGAGCAAGTGGGTCATGATCGATGCCAAGTGCGTCCACCAACGGTTGACGCTGCCGACGGAGATGCCCCAGTCCGACGAAGGGTGTCTCTGCGCGAAGCTTACTGACGACCGGGCGAAGCCAGTGCTGGAGAAGATGACCGCTGACCTGAAGCCGGGCAACGCCAAGGCGGCGAAGATGACGGGGGCCATGATCCTGAGGGAATTCTTGATGCTGCGTGTGGCTCTGCTCCAGGCGCGCTCACGCCCCTTGTGGATGGGGCGAAGAAGATAAGCTTCGCTTGAGTCCAGAGGCCTTGTCTGGAGAAGAGCTGGCTGTGGCTCTTCGCCTCTTGGTCGGGGACGGCTAGGAGTATCCGCCGAGTGCCTTCGTTCCCTTGTTCTTTCGCAAGGACGGGGCGCAGGTCGCGGCTGCCATGCCCACCTTTGAGGGGCGCGGGCTAGTGCCGCCGGTGCCCCCTGGGGTCCCGGTGGCGATGGTGCTGGTGGTTGTGTCTTCTGGCGATTCCCGCGGGGAGGAGGAAGAGGAGGAGGACGAGGAGCGCGACTCGGAGGCAACCCCCGAGGGGATGGGGGAGACCTCCCCCTTGCGCAAGGCCGACATCCTCCGCACCTTGCCTGATGATGATGACGAGGCTGACGTCCCCCCGGAGAGAGAAGAGCCGCCCGTGGCTGGGGGCTCCTCGAGGTCCAAGGCCAGCACGCAGAGGAGGCCACCGGCCGAGGTTCCGACGAGGGGCAGGTCGGCACTGATCACCCGAGACGACGCTGCTAACCCGACACCGCCTGGAGCTGCTTCCGGCCCATCTACTGCCCCCTCTTCCGCTCCTGGAGCCCGCGCGCCCGCGCCTCAGGCTGCGAGGCTCTCAGGCTTCAAGGTTAAGAAGCGGAGGGACTACACCGCAGTGGACCAGTAAGTATTCTTGTCCTGCCTTGTTCTTGCTTCTGCTGCTTATCCTTGACGCTTCTCCGTTGTGCAATTAGGCCGACGCCCGCGGTGAAGAAGAGGAAGGAGGAAGAGGTGGTACCGCTCGGGACCAGATCGCCTACAGCGGCCGCACCCCTCTCCATGGATAAGGGCAGCGACGGCGCTCGCGCTTCTCCGGCCTGATCATCTTCGCGAGGCTTGGGGGAGCATCCTTGGGAGGAGTCAACCCCCGTGGCCCCGCTGGCTCTGGAGGTGCCAACGTCCGACTCGGTCGCCGAGGTCCCCAAAGCTCAGGAGCTTCCGGCCTCCCAAGCCATGGTGACGACATTGCCTCCTCCCCCTTCTGCCGCACTGCTATCTCCGGGTCCTTCCGCCTCCCCTGACGTCCTGGAGCATGCTCTTTCCGCGATGACCCTGCTGCGAGAAGATCGTCAGGGCGCCGACCCCCGCCTGGTGGCCGGGCGCCTGGAGCTGATCTCCGGCTGGCTCCTTTCCGACATGGCCGTCCGGGCGGCGCTGAGCCAGGCTGTGGTGGACTCAGAGAATGACAAGCAGGCTGCCGCCCAGGCTGCGGCCGCTCGCGAGGTGGCGCTGAAGGACGCCGGGGCTGCCCAGGATCGCTGTCAGTCACTGGAGGCCGAGCTGGAGACCATGCGCAGCGAGCGTGCGGTCGAGGCGCGAGGCCGCAAGGTGGAGGAGGAGATGATGAAGGCCCGGGAGGACGTCGTTAGGGATCGCGACGCTGAGCTAGAGCAGTTGGCGAAGGCGCAGGCCACGGAGCGCAGCCGGCTGGAGAAGCTGAAGTCGAAGATGGAGGCGGAGAAGGCCGAGCTTGACGCCAAGGTGAAGGTCCTGGCTGAGGACCGCGTGGCCTTCAAGTCCCTCGAGGAGAAGGCTCGCACGGCACTGCGGTCACTTTACAAGAAGGGCTTGGAGGAGCCGCTGGCCACCGCCGACGAGGGCCCCACCTAGCTGCTTCCTTATCTTGTCGCGGCGCTTGACGAAGTCGTGAGCGGCATTGGCCCGTTGGTGGAGGAAGAAGCCCGCATTCTTTCCTCAGCCGCGTTGACGTGCGTCTTTAGCCACCTCCATCTTCGCAATCCCACCGCCCACCTTGACGAGCTGTTGGAGCCTGTGGACGCCGAGCACTGCCCAGCTGCTGCCGAGGCCGTGAAGGGTCAGGTGGAGGCCCTGCTAAAGAGGTTCCGTGCCTTCGATCCTGCGCCCTCAACTGGTGGTGCTACTGATCCTGCAACTCCGTCGGGCAGTGTAGGTGAGGGCAACGTCGTTGTGGAAGAAGCATCCCTTGTGGGCGACGGCGGCGTCCGGGGATGACGAGATGGCCTACTGGTTGCTCCTTTCCTATTTAACTTCTGCAATATGCACCATGCCTCATGGAGGCGTTTAAACTTGCGTTTGGTATCGGGAGAACAATATGTCTTGTAATATTTGCTTGAGATTTTGCGATTTCCTTCCCAGTTGCTTTACGTTCTACGTCGGCAGGGCTCGACCCCGCGCATACCTCAGCCGCCGTTGGGTCGTCCGGATCACCAGGACGAGACCAAGGGGTGAGGGGCTACGTGGCCAGTTAGGCTCCTGAGTCGTGATGCTCAGGAGTCCCCCTTGACGCGCAAACAGCTTACGGAAAGGAGACGCAGGAATAGGTCTAGTGTTCTATGTCGGCAGGGCCCGACCCCGCGCATACCTCAGCCGCCGTTGGGTCGTCCGGATCACCAGGATGAGACCAAGGGGTGAGGGGCTAAGTGGCCAGTTAGGCTCCTGAGTCGCGATGCTTAGGAGTCCCCGTTGACGCTCAAATGACCTTCATACCTTTCCCCTCGCCGAGGCTCTGCTACCTCTTGAGCACTGCGTTGGTTTTCCCTTGAAGAGGAAAGGGTGATGCAGTAAAGTAGCATAAGTATTTCCCTCAGTTTTTGAGAACCAAGGTATCAATCTAGTAGGAGACCACGCTCAAGTCCCACGCACCTACACAAACAAATAAGAACCTTGCAACCAATGCGATAAAGGGGTTGTCAATCCCTTCACGGCCACTTGCAAAACTGAGATCTGATAGAGATGATAAGACAATATTTTTGGTATTTTTATGATAAAGACTAAAATTAAAGAAAGCAAAATAAACGGTAATAGAAATAACGGTAGATTAATATGATAGAGAATAGACCCGGGGGCCATAGGTTTCACTAGTGGCTTCTCTCAAGAGCATAAGTATTACGGTGGGTAAACAAATTACTGTCGAGCAATTGATAGAATTGAGCATAGTTATGATAATATCTAGGTATGTTCATGTATATAGGCATCACGTCCATGACAAGTAGATGACTCCTGCCTGCATCTACTACTATTACTCCACACATCGACCGCTATCCAGCATGCATCTAGAGTATTAAGTTCATAAGAACGGAGTAACGCTTTAAGCAAGATGACATGATGTAGAGGGATAAACTCATGCAATATGATATAAACCCCATCTTTTTATCCTCGATGGCAACAATACAATACGTGTCATTTCCCCTACTGTCACTGGGATCGAGCACCGCAAGGTTGAACCCAAAGCTAAGCACTTCTCCCATTGAAAGAAAGATCAATCTAGTAGGCCAAACCAACCTGATAATTCGAAGAGACATGCAAAGATAACCAATCATACATAAAAGAATTCAGAGGAGATTCAAATATTGTTGACATATAATCTTGATCATAAACCCACAATTCATCGGATCTCGACAAACACACCGCAAAAGAAGATTACATCGAATAGATATCCAAGAGAATGGAGGAGAACTTTGTATTGAGATCCAAAAAGAGAGAAGAAGCCATCTAGCTAATAACTATGGACCCGAAGGTCTGAGGTAAACTACTCACACATCATCGGAGAGGCTATGGTGTTGATGTAGAAGCCCTCCGTGATCAATGCCCCCTCCGGCGGAGCACCGGAAAAGGCCCCAAGATGGGATCTCACGGGTACAAAAGGTTGCGGCAGTGGAAATAGGGTTTTGGCTCCTCCTCTGATGTTTTCGGGGTACGTAGGTATATATATAGGAGGAAGAAGTAGGTCAGTGGAGCCACAAGGGGCCCACGAGGGTGGAGGGCGTGCCCCCCCTGCCTCGTGGCCTCCTTGTTGATTGCTTGACGTCCACTCCATGTCCTCTGGACATTGTTTGTTCTGAAAATCACGTTCCCGAAGGTTTCATTCCGTTTCGACTCCGTTTGATATTCCTTTCCTTCGAAACACTGAAATAGGCAAAAAAACAACAATTTGGGCTGGGCCTCCGGTTAATAGGTTAGTCCCAAAAATAATATAAAAGTGTATAATAAAGCCCATTGAACATACAAAACAGATAATATAATAGCATGGAACGATCAAAAATTGTATATACGTTGGAGACGTATCAAGCATCCCCAAGCTTAATTCCTGCTCGTCCTCGAGTAGGTAAATGATAAAATCAGAATTTTTGATGTGGAATGCTTCTTAGCATAATTTTCAATGTAATTATTTTTATTGTGGCATGAATATTTAGATCCGAAAGATTCAAGATAAAAGTTTAATGTTGACATAAAAACAATAATACTTCAAAAATTGCTAACCAAGCAATTATGTCTTATCAAAATAACATAGCCAAAGAAAGCTCATCCCTGCAAAATCATATAGTTTGGCCATGCTTCAATTTCGTCACACAAAACATTCTCATCATGCATAACCCCGATGACAAGCCGAGCAATTGGTTCGTACTTTTTAATGCGCTTCAGCCTTTTCAACCCTTACGCAATACATGAGCACAAGCCATGGATATAACACTATGGGTGGAATAAAGTATAATTATGGGGGTTATGTGAGAAGACAAAATGGTAGAAAGTCTCACACTGATGCGGCTAATCAATAGGCTATGGAGATGCCCATCTATTGATGTCAATGTGAGGAGTAGGGATTGCCATGCAATGGATGCACTAGAGCTATAAATATATGAAAGCTCAACAAAAGAAACTAAGTGGGTGTGCATCCAACTTGCTTGCTCACGAAGACCTAGGGCATTTTGAGGAAGCCCATCATTGGAATATACAAGCCAAGTTCTATAATGAAAAACTCCCACTAGTATATGAAAGTGAAAACATACGAGACTCTCTATCATGAAGATCACGATGCTACTTTGAAGCACAAGTGTGGAAAAAGGATAGTAACATTGTCCCTTCTCTCTTTTTCTCTCATTTTTTTCTCTTTTTTTTATTTTTTTTGGTCGGCCTTCTCTTTTTCTTTGGCCTCTTTTTTTTATTTAGTCCGGAATCTCATCCCGACTTGTGGGGGAATCATAGTCTCCATCATCCTTTCCTCACATGGGACAATGCTCTAATAATGATGACCATCACACTTTCATTACTTACAACTCAAGAATTACAACTCAATACTTAGAACAAAATATGACTCTATGTGAATGCCTCCGGCGGTGTACCGGGATATGCAATGGATCAAGAGTGACATGTATAAAAAATTATGAAAGGTGGCTTTGCCACAAATACGATGTCAACTACATGATCATGCAAAGCAATATGACAATGATGGAGCGTGTCATAATAAACGGAACGGTGGTAAGTTGCATGGCAATATATCTCGGAATGGCTATGGAAATGCCATGATAGGTAGGTATGTGGCTGTTTTGAGGAAGATATAAGGAGGTTTATGTGTGATAGAGCGTATCATATCACGGAGTTTGGATGCACCGGCGAAGTTTGCATCAACTCTCAAGGCGAGAAAGGCCAATGCACGGTACCGTAGATGCTAGAAAATTGTGGAAGGTTGAGAGTGTGTATAATCCATGGCCTCGCATTAGTCATAAAGAACTCATATACTTATTGCAAAAGTTTATTAGCCCTCGAAGCAAAGTACTACTACGCATGCCCCTAGAGGGATAGATTGGTAGGAAAAGACCATCGCTCGTCCCCGACCGCCACTCACAAGGAAAGCAATAAAAGAACACCTTATGTGTCAAAATTGTCACACAACTTTTACCATACGTGCATGCTACGGGACTTGCCAACCTTAACACAAGTATTTCTCAATTTCATAATTACTCAACTAGCACACTCTAATATTACCACCTTTATATCTCAAAACAATTATCAAGTATCAAACTTCTCATGATATTCAGTGAACTCAATATGGAAGTTTTTATTACTCATCTTGGATGCCTATCACATTCGGATTAATTTCACAATTAAAGAAAATTACCATGCTCTTTAAGACTCTCAAAATAATATAAGTGAAGCATGAGAGATCACTAATTTCTATAAAATAAAAACCACCACCGTGCTCTAAAAGATATAAGTGAAGCACTAGAGCAAAAACTATATAGCTCAAAAGATATAAGTGAAGCACATAGAGTATTCTAACAAATTCCGAATCATGGGTGTGTCTCTCAAAAGGTGTGTACAGCAAGGATGATTGTGGTAAAATAAAAAGCAAAGACTCAAATCATACAAGACGCTCCAAGCAAAACACATATCATGTGGTGAATAAAAATATAGCCCCAAGTAAAGTTACCGATAGACGAAGACGAAAAAGGGGATGCCTTCGGGGCATCCCCAAGATTAGGCTTTTGGTTGTCCTTGAATTTTACCTTGGGGTGCCTTGGCCATCCCCAAGCTTAGGCTCTTGCCAATCCTTGTTCCATAATCCATCAAATCTTTACCCAAAACTTGAAAACTTCACAACACAAAACTTAACAGAAAATCTCGTGAGCTCCGTTAGCGAAAGAAAACAAAACACCACTTCAAGGTACGGTAATGAACTCATTATTTATTTATATTGGTGTTAAACCTACTGTATTATAACTTCTCTATGGTTTATAAGCTCTTTTACTAGCCATAGATTCATCAAAATAAGCAAACAACACACGAAAAACAGAATCTGTCAAAAACAGAACAGTCTAGCAATCTGTATCAAACGAAAACTTTGTAACTCAAAAAAATATACCAAAATAGGACGACCTAGATAATTTTTTTATTGATCTACTGCAATTGGAATCAGTATTTTATCACGTACTGGTGATTTTAAACAATTGTTTTCGTGAACAGAAAGTTTCTGGAATTTTCAGCAAGATCAAATAACTATCATCCAAGAAGATCCTATAGGTTTAACTTGGCACAAACACTAATTAAAGTATAAAAACATAAGAACACATCTAACCAGAGGTTAAATGAAAGATTTATTACTAAACAGAAATAAAAAGCAAGAAAATTAAAATAAAATTGGGTTGCCTCCCAACAAGCGCTATCGTTTAACGCTCCTAGCTAGGCATAAAAGCGAGGATAGATCTAGGTATTGCCATCTTTGGTAGGAAGTTCTTCAATAAGACACCTATAACCCTTAGGAGCTTCTTTATTTTTATTAATTATCAAACTCCTAGGCACAAAATCGAGAAAATCATTTGTAGCAAAAGGTTCCTTAGGGATGGCGAGAAAGTTGGGGTGAACACTTATGGATTTGAGGTCTGCATTTCCCTTACTAGATGTTTCACCCTTATTTTTAGGAACATACATCAATTTGGCAATCTTAGCATTAGAAGGAGTGTTTTTCACGGAAGAAAAGGCAGACCCTAGGTTGGTAATAATATCCTCAATTTTATCAATTCTAGTGGAATCTTGATCTATCTTTTCATTAACCATAGGTTCCTTTTCTTTAAAAAATTTAAGAGCAACTCCTACCTTAGATCCGTATTGGGTAACTTGGTTGTGGATCTTTCTATCCAAAATTTCAATCAACTCTACGGTGGCAACTTTATTTTCAATAATTTCAAGCCGTTGCATCACATGTTGCAAAGTTAAAATAGTTCCATTAACCAAAAGAGGTGGTGGGCCAAACAAATCTATCATAGCATTATAAGAATCAAAAATATGGCTACCCAAGAAATTCCCTCCGGTAATGGTATCAAGAATATATCTATTCCAAGGAGTGATGCCTACATAAAAATTGCGAAGAAGAACGGAAGTAGATTGCTTCCTAGTAGATCTATTTTGCGCATTGCAAATTCTGTACCAAGCATCTTTTAGATTTTCTCCCTCCCTTTGTTTAAAATTAAGAACTTCATTCTCGGGAGACAAAGGAGTAGATAAAGGACTAGCCATAACGACGAAGCAAGCGAAAAAGAGGCGAACGGAAAAGAGGGCGAATAAAACGGCAAGGGTGAAGTGGGGGAGAGGAAAACGAGAGGCAAATGGCAAATAATGTAATGCGAGGGATAAGAGTTTGTGATGGGTACTTGGTATGTCTTGACTTGTGCGTAGACTCCCCAGCAACGGCGCCAGAAATCCTTCTTGCTACCTCTTGAGCACTGCGTTGGTTTTCCCTTGAAGAGGAAAGGGTGATGCAGTAAAGTAGCGTAAGTATTTCCCTCAGTTTTTGAGAACCATCCAGTAGGAGACCACGCTCAAGTCCCACGCACCTACACAAACAAATAAGAACCTTGCAACCAACGCGATAAAGGGGTTGTCAATCCCTTCACGACCACTTGCAAAAGTGAGATCTGATAGAGATGATAAGATAATATTTTTGGTATTTTTATGATAAAGACTAAAAGTAAAGAAAGCAAAATAAACAGTAATAGAAATAACGGTAGATTAATATGATAGAGAATAGACCCGGGGGCCTTAGGTTTCACTAGTGGCTTCTCTCAAGAGCATAAGTATTACGGTTGGTAAACAAATTACTGTCGAGCAATTGATAGAATTGAGCATAGTTATGAGAATATCTAGGTATGATCATGTATATAGGCATCACGTCCGTGACAAGTAGACCGACTCCTGCCTGCATCTACTACTATTACTCCACACATCGACCGCTATCCAGCATGCATCTAGAGTATTAAGTTCATAAGAACGGAGTAACGCTTTAAGCAAGATGACATGATGTAGAGGGATAAACTCATGCAATATGATATAAACCCCATCTTTTTATCCTCGATGGCAACAATACAATACGTGTCGTTTCCCCTACTGTCACTGGGATCGAGCACCGCAAGATTGAACCCAAAGCTAAGCACTTCTCCCATTGCAAGAAAGATCAATCTAGTAGGCCAAACCAAACTGATAATTCGAAGAGACTTGCAAAGATAACCAATCATACATAAAAGAATTCAGAGGAGATACAAATACTGTTCACAGATAATCTTGATCATAAACCCACAATTCATCGGATCTCGACAAACACACTGCAAAAGAAGATTACATCGAATAGATCTCCAAGAGAATCGAGGAGAACTTTGTATTGAGATCCAAAGAGAGAGAAGAAGCCATCTAGCTCATAACTATGGACCCGAAGGTCTGAGGTAAGCTACTCACATATCATCGGAGAGGCTATGGTGTTGATGTAGAAGCCCTCCGTGATCAATGCCCCCTCCGGCAGAGAGCCGAAAAAGGCCCCAAGATGGGATCTCATGGGTACAGAAGGTTGCGGCGGCGGAAATAGGGTTTTGGCTCCTCCTCTGATGTTTTCGGGGTATGTAGGTATATATAGGAGGAAGAAGTAGGCCAGTTGAGCCACGAGGGGCCCACGAGGGTGGAGGGCGCGCCCTCCTGCCTCGTGGCCTCCTTGTTGATTGCTTGACGTCCACTCCAAGTTCTCTGGATCACGTTTGTTCAGAAAATCACGTTCCCGAAGGTTTCATTCCGTTTGGACTCCGTTTTATATTCCTTTCCTTCGAAACACTGAAATAGGAAAAAAAAACAGCAATTTGGGCTGGGCCTCCGGTTAATAGGTTAGTCCCAAAAATAATATAAAAGTGTATAATAAAGCCCATTGAACATCCAAAACAGATAATATAATAGCATGGAACAATCAAAAATTATAGATACGTTGGAGACGTATCAGGCTCGGCTCGGGGGGGGCACGCGACGACAAGGTCCGGGGGACCTGGCAGGGTGGCGTACGCTTGGGCGTGACCCGAGCGCAGCCCCCATGCCCAGCCCCCTCGCGCGACTCTCCCGAGGGGAGGTGTTGCGATGAGGCCAGACACTGAGCTCAAGGGCTCCCTGAGGTTGATACGGCCATGGGGCCACCCTCAGTTGTTTATCACCAGCGCGGAGCATAGCGCTTCCGCACTTGCACAGGCATAACCGCTCCTCGGTAGTGTCGACTGCCAGCATGGAGCATGGTGCTTCCATTGGTGCGTGGGTGAGGGCTCCCTCTTAGTGCAACCCCCGGGGCATGTACAGCCCCGCCCTGACACGTGGCTTGCACGGCAGGGCTAGACGAGGTGTGTCTGGGCACTCGTGAGCCAGGGCGGGACTCACGAGGCCCTACCTCAAGGCGGGTTGCGCCTGGTCTTGGTTCTTGTTGCCTACGGTGGTCCTGCGAGATGGTTAGGCAACCTGCGCCGAATGAATCTCCTGAGGTTATCGCATGAGAAGGCCAAGCACCAACGACCCCAGGAGGTGACGTGAATGGGACCGGCCCGCCAGACAGAGCTCAGCCGTTGGATTTATCGACGCTGCAGGGACGGACTCGAGCACAGACGTCGTGCCTAGCCTTCTTATGCGAAGGATCCTGAAGAAAGACGATCGGCGCGCGGCTCCCGTGGTGGGTGACAATCAAGCAGGTGATAACCATAGATAGACTATGCATGGAAAGCGAACTAGCTTAGGTAAAGGCAAGAACGATACATGCCGCTGGGTCGGACCCGAGCGGCCTGGGGATGATGCAGCCCGAGGGGCGCCCCAGCAGAGCAAGCTAAAGATGTAAAAGTATACATGCCGCAGAAACAGGCCCACGCGGTCTGGGAATGATGCTGCCCAGGGGGAGCTCCCAGTTGAATAAACTTGGAAAATGTCACCTGGTTCCGTTGGCGAAGGGGTGTTGGGGTAGCTGAGGATGCGTGGCAAAGGGGTTGCTCCTCACGAGCCACCGGGGCCCTAAGCCTCGGGAGGCTCTGGGGGTCCAGGTGGTTCCTTGAGGACCGTCTCCATCTTCGCCAGGACGGCGTGATGCCTGGCCTCCTGGGCCGCCAGGACGCTCCGCAGGTTGCGCTGGTAGGCGGCCGCCATTGTAACAGCCCCAAAATTGGGTTATCAATTTTTGTGCTGGTATTCCTTCCTGGCACTCATTTTCAAAATCTTTCTCCTGAGTTTGTTGGATGACTCTGAGATTTCTTGTCATCTTCAACCTTTCAAGACCTTGCTCATGTCTTTGTCAGTGGGCAAGACCTCATTTGCATCAGCTCAAATCCTCTCAAACCCTAAATTCCAAATGGAATTTGAATATGTCCATTGTGCTTACAAAGGAGCCATCATTTTCCTTTGGTCTGTTGATCATCCCATCTGTTCCCAGAGACACTCCTATCCTTCTAAACCTTGGACATGCAAAAATATTGCCAAGTCCCATGCAATATTTTTGAGTTATGATTTATTCCTTTTCTTGCCTTTCCGAGGAATAAAATCCAAAGGCATAGCTAGCCATCTCCTAAGTTCATGTGAATTGGTGGAGTTGATATTTATGCCTAATCCAAGCTCTGGCAAATATATTGGCCATAATTAAATAAGGAAAATTGTCTTTTCCTATTTAATGTCAATATTGCATTTCTGCCATTTTCCAAAGGATCTACCATTTTTATAGCAGAGAAAATTTCCACATAAATTGTGGAGCTTGTCCTTGCTATATATTCACTAGTTCCATCCTAATCTCATGTTCCTCAGTTCAAAAATTGGGCACATGATCCAATGCAAGTTTCTGCCTTCTCTAAAATTTTGCAAAGGAAGTGCTTTATTCCCAATTCCAATTGAGCTGCAATTTGGCAGGGTGATTCACATGGATAAATAACCCACAGATGCCAAATATGAGCTCAATCCATACCTCCTAGCTCCCTGTGAAATTTTTCAAAGTTTCGGACCAGAAGGTAACTTGGTGAAGGAAGTACCTTCATAGAGCTTCCAAATGTAGTGAAACTTTTCCATCCTCTCAAGTATCTCAAATCATTAGCCTACACCCAAATTCAGTTCATTTCTTTGAACTATGTGAGCACAGGAGCAATTCTTGGTTTCTGTCCAAATTTTCAGTTTGTGAAGCAAGTGCATTTTATCTTGCTCCATTATCGCTGAAAGTATTCCCAGGCTTTCTCCTATCCATATGATCTATCTCCACAAGATTTTGGCTCATTTAAATTAGTCATCTGCCCTGAGGATTTTTCTCAAGTTTCTGGGCAAAACTGATAGCTGTGAAGGAGGTACCATTTTGGCAAGTCCATTTGGTAAAATATTTTTGCATCGTCTACCTATGATCAAATAATCTAGCTTTGCCAAGTTTTAGCTCAATCCCTCAATCCTAGTGAGGGCTCCTTCATGATTTAGTTTCTGGGTCAGATTTAGCAGTTGTACAACAACTATGCTAAATATTTGGCCAAATGACCTCATAACTCCCAGGACCGTAGTCCTTGCTACGTTAAGCTTCCTAGACATCAAATTTACCTTTTACCCTCTCTGGTTTAATCTCTAGAGTGTGGCCAAGTTTGCAACAGCAAACTTGTGGAGCTTGGTTTACTCAGCTCAATTTGTCTCTGCCCGTTTCTTTACCGTAGTAACACTCTATCTTCGAAGGAGTACGCGGTAGACATGAGCTGGCATCAGTAAAAACCCCATAGCGTGCCCTGTCCGTGGTGATCACGAGGGTAACCAGCCCAAAACGGTGGTCTAGCCACTGTTCTCGTCGGCAATGCTGCTCTGACCGGCTCTGACCTCGCCATTAATGCCCAACAGTCCCCCTTGACGTCGTCTTCCTTCTGGACCTCTCGCCCCCTCTGTTTTCTTCTCCGGTGAGCCGTGCCAATGACCGAGCAGTGTGTGCCCGTGAGCCCGTCACCTTCCTTCTCTGTCTTCTTCCTCCCTGAGCCTCCTTGGCGTTGCGTTGCTCCGTGAGCCTCTGCTGCTCGGCTGCATCCTCCTCGTCACCTTCCCGCCGCTTCTAGTGAGCCTTGGCCGCGCCTGCTGACACTGCGCCCCTCGCCGGTGCACGGACACGTCGCCTGCCGCGTGCCACCTCCTCCACTCCTTCCCGAGCTCTCCCCGCGGCTATAAGTAGCCCTCCCGAGCTCTCTCGCAGTCCACAATCCTCCCCGAGCCCGGAGCCCCTCTCTGACCACCACCGTCGCCATAGCCGCCGTCGATCCCCTCGTCCATTCCTACCCGTGGCCCTTCCCCCACCCCCTTTCCTTCTCTCTTGCCCTCCTCTGGAGACCGAAGACCGCCGACGCCCTCCAGTTCCTTCGAGGAAGCCCCGCCAGCGCGCCCTCCCGCTGAAGCACTTCGGCCACCGCGGCCTCCCCATGGCGCGGGCGCTGTGGTGCACCTCGAGCAGCCCCGCGGCCACCCACGGGCGCGGCGTGGAGTGGCGGAGCTCCCGCGCGCGTCGCCCGGCCCTCCCGTGCCGCCAGCCGCCGGCTCCGTCGACAGCCGCGACCGCCCTTGCCTCTTCTTCGCGAACCTGAAGAAGAACAAAGGAGGAGGAGAAAGAAGGAGAGGAGGAGGAGAGAGAAGCAGGTGCGGGACCCACCTGTCGGTGAGAGAAGGCGGTGCCATGTTGGATAAGTGGACGCGCCCTTCGGCAAAGCCGTTTCTCCGCAACGAAAGCGTACTTCGCCGTGCCTCAGAGAGAAACGCGTTTTTGTTTTCTGAAAACATACTTTCTGTCGCCTTCGGTTAGCAATGCTCTTTCCCTTCTATGAAAATGTATTTTTCCTTAGTGCGCTTTCTGTTTTAACCGACAAGGGCCTGTCTGTGAATATTTATTTTACAGATTAGGCCCTGTCATTCCAACGGCCGTATCTTTGCAACCGTAACTCCGATTGAGCTGATTCCAACGCTCATGTTCTCTGTTCGTCGAGCACTTTCCGTTGGTATCATTTCCATAATGTTTTCACACAGTGAAAATGACCATTTTGCCCTTGACCGTAAACAGCCCCCTCCGAGAGAGAACTGTTTCCGGCAACCCTTTCCGCGATCGTTTCACACTTCTTCCCGAAGTATTTGTCGACCCCAGGCAAGCCAACCTCTTATCATGAGCCCCAAACTTGCATGTTGACTTTTCTTGCACCTTGTGTGTGTGTGTAGTTGCAGTTGTTTCTTATCGTTTTCGTGTGCAGTTATTCCGTTATGCTTATCATGCATGCTTGTGTATTCATGATATCTTTTGCCATGCTAATTAGAATGTTATTATTGATAATGCCATGTCACTACTCTACTTTATTTTCATGACATCGTTATAAAATGCTATGATTGTAATGCACCGTTGATATGCTAGTACTTGGTATTGTCATGTTCTTTATGCTATAGTTGTGCACTTGAGAAGTTTGGCATTTTGTCCATGCATTTGTATGTTGCATGCTCATTGTTGCATTCATTGTTAAATATGTTCATGATGGTGGAGAAGGTAATAAAATGACTTAATAATAACAAACCTCCTCCGTCAACGATGGGATCGAGTCATAGTGCCACCAAATCGAACTTTTTTAGTGCAGCCACATTTTGCCTTTATGGGAAGGCCTTAATGCGATCTATTGTCATGCCTCTCGCCGGTGCCTCCAAAAAGGGAAGGTTATGGGCGCGCGCTACCCTGATCAGGTAGGTGGACATAAGCTGTGTGCCCGGGTTTGGTTTCGAGCTCAGGTCCCCGTTTGGGATGTTTATGCTTGGCCACGACGGTGGCCGTTGGTGTCTTTGGTAGACACGGGGCCAACCAGGACTAGCCTAGTGGGGAGTGGGTCGGAGTGGCCGGAGAGTGTCATGGCAGTAGGTCGGTTTCGTCGGAATGCCGTTGGTCCACCCGAATGGGATGACGAGGCCATGGGTTCCGTGGTGTGGGTACAGTGTGCTACCTTTGCAGAGTGTTTACAAAGTCTATCGATAGCAACACAGTTCGTAGTAGGTCACACTATCGGGTCTTGGTCGAAATGGAGGATAAACCTGAAATAATTAAGTTGGTAAATAAATATGTGATAACCAGAATGTGGTGACTTGGACTATGGGACAGTCGTGAGAAGTCACTGCGATGTTTTGATATGATCACGAGACGAGGTCTCGGTGAGTGTTGGAGACCAAGTGTGGTCATGGTTGTGATCGCCGGAAAGATCACCGTTTGGTTACAAGGTAACCCGTTGGACCGAGTATGGTTCCGTTTGTGATCCGTGAGTGATCACCGTTTGGTTGTGAGGCAGCCCGTTGGTAAGAGAGTCCGAGGGACTCGGTGCACAAGTTTGGTTGCATTGCATGAGTAATATGTTTGCATTTAAAGAACCATGGCCGAACAAGAGATAGTTGCATAAAGTTAACATGTTATGTCTGCATTGGATATGACCGGTAGTTTATTATCAGCTTAGTTTCATGATGCCATGCCATGCTTTGATTGATATGTTAAATTATGCCATGATTGATATGATATGCTATGGTTTTACTATTGACATGTTAGAAGAATGTTTTGATATGCCATGTTATTGCCATGTTAGTAGATGCTATGATGTTGTTCATGCTCAGCTGATCTATATCATGCCATGTTTAGTAATTGATATGAGATAGGTGGTTGCATGCGCTTGGTTCTTGCTTTGTCTTCTGCTTGTTTGGATGCTATGTATTTGGTTGTCTTGCAAGTACATTCAATGTACTGAACTGGCGTGTCATGCCAGTTTTGTAGGTCGTACCCGAATTGTTCGCTTGATCCGTCGTGCTAGGCCGTAACCCTGCCAGTCCTGTGAGTTATGGAGCGCAGCCAGAGTTGATGAGCCGCCAAACCAATACTTCCGCCGCCATGTAAATAGAGTTCAGCTACCATTTAAATAGCCGTAGGGCTATGCCAGATAATTGTATTCTTCAATGATGTAATCATATACACATGTATTTGATGAATATTCTTTCAACTGGAATGCTGTATCATGGACATGTCGTGCGTCAGGTGTTATCCTGGGCTAACGTGCGAAGGCCCCCTGCTCCATGTGGATCGGGATGCCACAGGACATGGTATTAGAGCAGCCAGGCTGGCATAGGTTATCCTAGTATTATATCACCGCTACCATTAACCCTTAATGGCCCTAAGGGATTTGACCCATCCCTGGCATCCGGCATGGCCACTATTAATCAGCAGGTGGCGCGGTCGGGACCAATACGTCCTCACCCCGCTGTCCCCGCCTAGTTATCCGTGGAACAGATAGCAACCATATCCTTTCTGGTCGGCTGCACTACTTGCCCTTCACCATTAAGGGAAAGGGGCCACACCATGCGGGCATGTCCCACATAGCTGCCTATAAAAGCCCCCTTTCCGCTCGCTGTATTGCTCACCCCTCAGTCCGCCATGTACCTGCAAAGAAGCCTAGCTAGCAACACTCCAACCATGGCTAGCACCTTCAAAGCTCCCAAGTTTTACACCCGCACCTTTTCCGTCAACCATACAGGATTTCCACCTCTTCTTACCGAGATGCTCACCAAAGCCTTTGGCTGTAAGGCTAGCCCCGATTACCTGGTGTTCCAATCGGCACCCGTCCCTCGCCTTCATCGCTTTGATGCAAGAGTGCACATCAGCCTAGGTCCCGCAGTAGATGGCCAGCCGTTGGTTTTTCAGGGTAGAGCCATGCCTAACACTGATTTAGCCATTCAGGCCGCTGTTGTGGAGGCTATCCTACACCTCCTAACCAAGTTCCCGCATGTGGCAACAAGGCGGGAGTTCTGCTTTTTCCCCATTGTGGCAGAAGTAGGAATGCAGCCTTCTCCCGCTATCCAAGGAGATGACCCCGCAATCGCTCGCCTGGTGCAGTATATCACCACCCAGGGGATGATGATTTCAAAGATGCTTGCCGAGTTTAGAACCATGGACAATGATGTGGTACGAGTCGTCAAGGAAGCTTACCGTGAGGCTCGTAAATTCGCATCTCAAGTTGTTTGCCCCACGCCATCCGAACCAGTGCTATCTCAGCCTGTGCTGTGGCCCAAGCCAAACATCATCACCCTCGACAAGGCTCTTTTACGGATCCACCAGCAGCATTTTCTCGGATCAATTTCAGCCACACCCCCAACAGCCGAACCCCAACCAATAGTAGTGTCGGACGATGAAGATGGAGATTAGCTCAGTCTTCGTCCTCCCGGAGAGCCCCAGCAAGGCAAGTCCTCTGCGTGACCTCAGTCATGCAGTAAGATGATCAGTTTGTCGGTTCATCCCCGATATGAGGATAGAACCATGTATCCTAGGGTGAGTTGTTTCTTTTAGCGCGTAGCGCGTTCGTCTTTGTTGTATGCTTGCACTGTTGTAATCCGTATGTTGTGTTCTATGTATGTTTTCGTGCTTTTGGTTTTCTTGTGTTGTTTTTGCTTGTCTCTCTGTCAAGCAGAAATGTTTGACAGGGTTGACACTGTGTTGTTAAAAAGATCTTAATTGGTAGATCACATACACTAAAATAACACTGACTCGACTCGAGTCTATAGTAAAATGCACGCTGGTGTAGGTATATGTATGCCAGGAGTACATATACCCACCAACATTAACACACTTTAGTATGATTTGTCCGGTGTGTTTTTCATTGCATGTTTATTGCATCTGTCTGTTTGCTTGTTTAGATTATACTGCATGCTGCACGCATACCCGGCTCACCAACGAGTACATTTAGGGCAGTACTCGGGGGAATGCAAAGTCACATATCCCTCTCTATCGGTGCATACTCCGTGTGCCAGATTTTCAAATCTGGAACCTCGCAGAGGCATTTCCGTCTGGAAATTCCTCGTCCCTAATTCTTTTTCCCGATTTCGTTTTCGGAGAAACACTGCCAACTTTATTTCCTCGATCCAGTACATATACCCCGATACAAGTTTCACCCTCGATTCTACCTCGACACCTACATTTCGTGGAGCTATCCGTGAAATATTCTCGTACCCTAGTGTACATCCTGAGCTGGCGCAGCCACCTCACCTGCATCCGGACCCCACCACCACCGTCACTGCCTTGCGTGGCGCAGGTAGATCGCCACCACCACCACTCCACCGCAGCACGCGATTACTCCGCCGGCGCAAAGCGACGGAGAATCAAGCATGGCGGAGGACCACCCAGTGCGCCATCTTCTCCCGCGTCTCGAGCCACCGCACCCAGCCGCGCGTTGTTACGAGCTCGCTCATTCCTGATGAGAATCAGCAGGAGGAGTGACAAGCCGATCAGTGTGCCCAGCAGCGCCACGAGGAACAACCGTAGCGCCACCAAGAGCACCTCCTCGTCAAAGGAGCTCGGCTCCAAACCGAAGAGGTAGTAGAGCGGCATTGTGTTTGTGCATTGGAGGAGAGCCGCGCTGCAGTTTTTATAGTCCAACCCTGGTGTACGGTGAGCGAGGTCCAGGAAAACCGCTCGTCGCTCGATCACCGGCGTCCAGGAGGTGAATCCGCGAGCAGTGCTGACAAGGTGCTGGCCCGCGACGTGAGTGCTCTCTGCACCGGCGCCGTGCACGCCGCGCACTAGGGCTCTAGGGTCCTCATCACCCTAGGAGCTAGATGCGCGCTGCGCCAAGCCGCAGGCGGAGCAGCAGCAATGAAGAAGCAGCAAGCCGGAGGTAGAAGAAGGAGGCTGCCAGTGGGCCCTGGACCCATGTGTCAGCAGGTGAAATCACTATTCATTGGGGTGAATCTAGCATTTTTCGGGAAATTGATCTCGAGTGCCCCTAGCGGTGGATATATCCAGGTTTGCCATATCCCTCTCCGGGTGTACCAATTATCGGTGCCCCCAACTCATTTGAATTTAACCAAAGGGTTAAAAATTAACCCCGAGGTTTTTCCCCGGAGTGGTTATTCTTTAATTTGTGCTGCAACCCTAGGAATCTCGAGGACGAGATTCTTTTTAAGGGGGGAAGGTTTGTAACAGCCCCAAAATTGGGTTATCAATGTTTGTGTTGTTATTCCTTCCTGGCACTCATTTTCAAAATCTTTCTCCTGAGTTTGTTGGATGACTCTGAGATTTCATGTCATTTTCAACCTTTCAAGACCTTGCTCATGTCTTTGTCAGTGGGCAAGACCTCATTTGCATCAGCTCAAATCCTCTCAAACCCTAAATTCCAAATTTTTGGAATTTGAATATGTCCTTTGTGCTTACAAAGGAGCCATCATTTTCCTTCGGTCTGTTGATCATCCCATCTGTTCCCAGAGACACTCCTATCCTTCTAGACATTGGATATGCAAAAATATTGCCAAGTCCCATGCAATATTTTTGAATTATGATTTATTCCTTTTCTTGCCTTTCCGAGGAATAAAATCCAAAGGCATAGCTAGCCATCTCCTAAATTCATGTGAATTGGTGGAGTTGATATTTATGCCTAATCCAAGCTCTGGCAAAGATATTGGCCATAATTAAATAAGGAAAATTGCCTTTTCCTATTTAATGTCAATATTGCATTTCTGCCATTTTCCAAAGGATCTACCATTTTATAGCAGAGAAAATTTCCACATAAATTGTGGAGCTTTTCCTTGCTATATATTTACTAGTTCCATCCTAATCTCATGTTCCCCAGTTTGAAAATTGGGCACATGATCCAATGCAAGTTTCTGCCTTCTCTGAAATTTTGCAAAGGAAGTGCTTTATTCCAAATTCCAATTGAGCTACAATTTGGCAGGGTGATTCACATGTACAAATAACCCATAGATGCCAAATATGAGCTCAATTCATTCCTCCTAGCTCCCTGTGCAATTTTTCAAATTTCTGACCAGAAGGTAACTTGGTGAAGGAAGTACCTTCATAGAATTTCCAAATGGGGTGAAACTTTTCCATACTCTCAAGTATCTCAAATCATTATCCTACGCCCAAATTCATTTCATTTCATTGAACTATGTGAGCACAAGAGCAATTCTTGGTTTTTGTCCAATTTTTCAGTTTGTGAAGAAGTGCATTTTATCTTGCTCCATTATGGCTCAAAATATTCCCAGGCTTTCTCCTATCCATACGATCTATCTCCACAAGATTTTGGCTCGATTAAATTAGTCATTTGCCCTGAGGATTTTTCTCAAGTTTCTGGGCAAAACTGATAGCTGTGAAGGAGGTACCATTTTAGCAAGTCCATTTGGTAAAATATTTTTGCAGAATCTACCTATGATCAAATCATCTAGCTTTGCCACGTTTTAGCTCAATCCCTCACTCCTAGTGAGGGCTCCTTCATGATTTAGTTTCTGGGTCAAATTTAGCAGTTGTACAGCAACTACGCTAAATATGTGGCCAAATGACCTCATAACTCCCAGGACCGTAGTCCTTGCTACCTTAAGCTTCCAAGACATCAAATTTACCTTTTACCCTCTCTGGTTTAATCTCTAGAGTATGGCCAAGTTTGCAACAGCAAACTTGTGGAGCTTGGTTTACTCAGCTCAATTTGTCTCTGCCCGTTTCTTTACCGTAGTAACACTCTATCTTCGAAGGACTACGCGGTAGACATGAGCTGGCATCAGTAAAAAACATCATAGCGCGCCCTGTCCGTGGTGATCACGAGGGTAACCAGCCCAAAACGGTGGTCTCGCCACTGTTCTCGTCGGCAATGCTGCGCCGACCGGCTCTGACCTCGCCATTAATGCCCAATAGTTCCCCCTCGATGTTGTCTTCCCTATGGACTGCTCGCCCCCTCTGTTTTCTTCTCCGGCGAGCCATGCCGACGACCGAGCTGTGCGTGCCCGTGAGCCCGTTGCCTTCCTTCTCTGTCTTCTTCCTCCCTAGGCCTCCTTGGCGTTGCGTTGCTCCGTGAGCCTCTGCTGCTCGGTTGCATCCTTCTCGTCGCCTTCCCGCCGCTTCTAGTGACCCTTGGCCGCGCCTGCCGACACTGCGCCCCTCGCCGGCGCACGGACACGTCGCCTGCGGCATGTCACCTCCTCCCCTCCTTCCCGAGCTCTCCCCGCGGCTATAATTAGCCCTCCCGAGCTCTCTCGCAGCCCAGAGCCCCTCTCTGACTAGCACCGTCGCCATAGCTGCCGGCGATCCCCTCGTCCATTCCTGCCCGTGGCCCTTCCCCCGCCCCCTTTCCTGCTCTCTTGCCCTCCTCTAGAGCCCGAAGACCGCCGACGCCCTCTCCAGTTCCTCCGGGGAAGCCCCGCCGGCGCGCCCTCCCGCTGAAGCACTTCGGCCGCCGCGGCCTCCGCATGGCACGGGCGTTGTGGTGCACCTCGAGCAGCCCCGCGACCACCCACGGGTGCGGCGTGGAGTGGCGGAGCTCCCGCGCACGTCGCCCGGCCCTCCCGTGCAGCCAGCCGCCGGCTCCGTCGACAACCGCGGCCACCCTTGCCTCTGCTTCATGAACCTGAAGAAGAACAGAGGAGGAGGAGAAATTAGGAGAGGAGGAGGAGGGAGAAGCAGGTGCGGGACCCACCTGTCGGTGAGAGAAGGCGGTGCCACGTCGGATAAGTGGATGCGCCCTTTGGCGAAGCCGTTTCTCCGCAACGAAGTGTTTAGATTTGTTTTTATGTTTTAATTAGTGTTTGTGCCAAGTAAAACCTATAGGATCTTCTTGGATGATTGTTATTTGATCTTGTTCAAAATTCCAGAAACTTTCTGTTCACGAAAACAATTGTTTAAAATCACCAGAACGTGATAAAATACTGATTCCAATTGCAGTAGATCAATAAACAAATTATCTAGGTCGTCCTATTTTGGTAGATGTTTCTGAGTTCCAGAAGTTTGCGTTTGATACAGATTACTACAGAATGTTCTGTTTTTGACAGATTCTGTTTTTCATGTGTTGTTTGCTTATTTTGATAAATCTATGGCTAGTATCGGAGGTTATAAACCATAGAGAAGTTGTAATACAGTAGGATTAACACCAATATAAATAAAGAATGAGTTCATTACAGTACCTTGAAGTGGTGTTTTGTTTTCTTTCGCTAACGGAGCTCATGAGTTTTTCTGTTAAGTTTTGTGTTGTGAAGTTTTGAAGTTTTGGGTAAAGATTTGATGGATTATGGAACAAGGAGTGGCAAGAGCCTAAGCTTGGGGATGCCCAAGGAACCCCAAGGTAAAATCTAAGGACAACCAAAAGCCTAAGCTTGGGGATGCCCCGGAAGGCATCCCCTCTTTTGTCTTCGTTCATCGGTAACTTTACTTGGAGCTATATTTTTATTCACCACATGATATGTGTTTTGCTTGGAGCGTCTTGTATGATTTGAGTCTTTGCTTTTTAGTTCACCACAATCATCCTTGCTGTACACACCTTTTGAGAGAGACACACATGATTCGGAATTTGTTTGAATACTCTATGTGCTTCACTTATATCTTTTGAGCTATATAGTTTTTGCTCTAGTGCTTCACTTATATCTTTTAGAGCACGGTGGTGGTTTTATTTTATAGAAATTATTGATCTCTCATGCTTCACTTATATTATTTTGACAGTCCTACAAATAATTTTCTTAAGTTGTGAAATGAGTCCTAATATGATAGGCATCCAAGATTAGTAAAAACATTCTTATAAGTGCATTGAATATCATGAGAAGTTTGATACTTGATAATTGTTTTGAGATATGAAGATGGTGATATTAGAGTCATGCTAGTTGAGTAGTTATGAATTTGAGAAATACTTGTTCTAAAGTTTGTGATTCCCGTAGCATGCACATATGGTGAACCGTTATGTGATGAAGTCGGAGCATGATTTATTTATTGATTGTCTTCCTTATGAGTGGCGGTCGGGGACGAGCGATGGTCTTTTCCTACCAATCTATCCCCCTAGGAGCATGCGCGTAATACTGTGTTTCGATAACTAATAGATTTTGGCAATAAGTATGTGAGTTCTTTATGACTAATGTTGAGTCCATAGATTATACGCACTCTCACCCTTCCACCATTGCTAGCCTCTCTAGTATCCGCAACTTTCGCCGGTACCATACACCCACCATTACCTTCCTCAAAACAGCCACCATACCTAGCATTTCCATAGCCATTCCGAGATATATTGCCATGCAACTTACCACCGTTCCGTATATTATGACATGCTTTATCATTGTCATATTGCTTTGCATGATCATGTAGTTGACATCGTATTTGTGGCAAAGCCACCGTTCATACATGTCACTCTTGATTCATTGCATATCCCGGTACTCCGCCGGAGGCATTCACAGAGTCATATTTTTGTTCTAAGTATTGAGTTGTAATTCTTGAGTTGTAAGTAAATAAAAGTATGATGATCATCATTATTAGAGCATTGTCCCAAGTGAGGAAAGGATGATGGAGACTATGATTCCCCCACAAGTCGGGATGAGACTCCGGGCGAAAAAAAAGAAAAAAAAAGAGGCCATAAAAAAAGGCCCAAATAAATAAATAATGAGAGAAAAAGAGAGAAGGGACAATGTTACTATCCTTTTACCACACTTGTGCTTCAAAGTAGCACCATGATCTTCATGATAGAGAGTCTCCTATGTTGTCACTTTCATATACTAGTGGGAATTTTACATTATAGAACTTGGCTTGTATATTCCAATGATGGGCTTCCTCAAAATGCCCTAGGTCTTCGTGAGCAACGAGTTGGATGCACACCCACTTAGTTTCTTTTGTTGAGCTTTCATACACTTATAGCTCTAGTGCATCTGTTGCATGGCAATCCCTACTCACTCACATTGATATCTATTAATGGGCATCTCCATAGCCCGTTGATACGCCTAGTTGATGTGAGACTATCTTCTCCTTTTTGTCTTCTCCACAACCACCATTCTATTCCACATATAGTTCTATGTCCATGGCTCACGCTCATGTATTGCGTGAAGATTGAAAAAGTTTGAGAACATCAAAAGTATGAAACAATTGCTTGTCTTGTCATCGGGGTTGTGCATGATTAAATACTTTGTGTGATGAAGATAGAGTATAGCCAGACTATATGATTTTGTAGGGATAACTTTCTTTGGCCATGTTATTTTGAGAAGACATGATTGCTTTGTTAGTATGCTTGAAGTATTATTATTTTTATGTCAATATTAAACTTTTATCTTGAATCTTTCGGATCTGAATATTCATGCCACAATTAAGAGAATTACATTGAAAATTATGCTAAGTAGCATTCCACATCAAAAATTCTATTTTTTTTCATTTACCTACTCGAGGACGAGCAGGAATTAAGATTGGGGATGCTTGATATGTCTCCAACGTATCTATAATTTTTTATTGTTCCATGCTATTATATATTCTGTTTTGGACGTTCAATGGGCTTTATTATACACTTTTATATTATTTTTGGGACTAACCTATTAATCGGAGGCCAAACGGAATGAAACGGAGACCAAACGGAGACCAGAAATTGCTGTTTTTTGCCTATTTCAGTGTTTCGAAGGAAAGGAATATCAAACGGAGACCAAACGGAATGAAACCTTCGGGAACGTGATTTTCTTAACAAACATGATCCAGAGGACTTGGAGTGGACGTCAGGCAATCAACAAGGAGGCCACGAGGCAGGGGGCGCGCCTACCACCCTCGTGGGCCCCTCGTAGCTCCACCGACCTACTTCTTCCTTCTATATATACCTACGTACCCTGAAAACATCAGATACGGAGCAAAAACCCAATTTCCACCGCCGCAACCTTCTGTACCCGTGAGATCCCATCTTGGGGCCTTTTCCGGCGCTCCGCCGGAGGGGGCATCGATCACGGAGGGCTTCTACATCAACACCATAGCCTCTCCGATGATGTGTAAGTAGTTTACCTCAGACCATCGGGTCCATAGTTATTAGCTAGATGGCTTCTTCTCTCTCTTTGGATCACAATACAAAGTTCTCCTCAATTCTCTTGGAGATCTATTCGATGTAATCTTCTTTTGCGGTGTGTTTGTCGAGATCCGATGAATTGTGGGTTTATGATCAAGATTATCTATGAACAATATTTGAATCTCCTCTGAATTCTTTTATGTATGATTAATTGGTTATCTTTGCAAGTCTCTTTGAATTATCAGTTTGGTTTGGCCTACTAGATTGATCTTTCTTGCAATGGGAGAAGTGCTTCGCTTTGGGTTCAGTCTTGCGGTGCTCGATCCTAGTGACAGTAGGAGAAATGACACGTATTGTATTCTTGCCATCGAGGATAAAAAGATGGGGTTTATATCATATTGCATGAGTTTATCCCTCTACATCATGTCATCTTGCTTAAAGCGTTACTATGTTCTTATGAACTTAATACTCTAGATGCATGCTGGATAGCGGTCGATGTGTGGAGTAATAGTAGTAGATGCAGGCAGGAGTCGGTCTACTTGTCACGGACGTGATGCCTATATACATGATCATACCTAGATATTCTCATAACTATGCTCAATTTTATCAATTGCTCGACAGTAATTCGTTTACCCTTCGTAATACTTATGCTCTCGAGAGAAGCCACTAGTGAAACCTATGGCCCACGGGTCTATTCTCTATCATATTAATCTACCTTTTTTCTATTACCGTTTATTTTGCTTTCTATACTTTTAGTCTTTATCATAAAAATACCAAAAATATTATCTTATCATCTCTATCAGATCTCACTTTTGCAAGTGGCCATGAAGGGATTGACAAACCCTTTATCATGTTGGTTGCAAGGTTCTTATTTGTTTTTGTAGGTGTGTGGGACTTGAGCGTGGTCTCCTACTGGATTGATACCTTGGTTCTAAAAAACTGAGGGAAATACTTACGCTACTTTACTGCATCACCCTTTCCTCTTCAAGGGAAAACCAACGCAGTGCTCAAGAGGTAGCAAGGGTCTTGGGTGTTTGCTGGTGAAGATGGGCCGTACAGGGCCGCTGGTGGAACCACGCCATGGGCCGCAGGCAGGCAAGTCTGGGGACCCCCGTTCCCAGGACGCCGACAAAGATTATATGTTCAGATCCTTGATGCTATTCAATACCCCTCTGATCTTGAACATGAATATGATTTCTGAGTAGTTACTTTTATTCTTGAGGACATGGGAGAAGTCTTGTTATAGGTAATCATGTGAATTTGGTATTCATTCGATATTTTGATGATATGTATGTTGTTGCTTCCTTTAGTGGTGTCATGTCACTACAAAAAAACACTTATGTGATGATACGTGTTTGTCACAGTAGGTCACGTTTTTTGTCATGCATGTACATCCATGACAATTTTATGACAGAATCAAGATAGTCATACCTGTGTTGTCGTAGAAGTGTTCCATGACAATACCAAAATTATCATCACAGAAGTGTCCACTTCCATGACGATAAATGGCGCGTCATGGAAGTGCTTTCGTCAAGGGTAAGTAACATGTGACATCCACCATAACGGGTCGTCGTTATGCTATCGGGTCTTGTTTTGGATCCGATAACCCGTTAACAGCCCGGACCAACGGGGATTTTCCACGTGTAAAATTCTCATTGGCCACAGGAACCACGTGTCAGCTCGCCATTGGGACAGATAGGCGCCAATGATATGTCAACACGTGACATGGCCCAACAGTGGCCCATTTAGCTTACAAAGGCTGGCCCATTTGACTTGGTGAAACGCTAGCGGGCCAGCCCATGAATAGCCTGTTAACGGTCTGTTCGCATATAGCCCATTTTACAGCCCGGTAACTCACGGCCCGTTATTGCCTTTCCGAATTCGTCCCAACAGCGTCATGAGGGCCATCCATTATAATACCATCCCGTTTCACTTTCGGCCCATGTATGGACCATGACATCTTTCGGCCCATATGAGGCATTTCGTATCTTTGCGCCCTTTAGTGGCCCGTGGTGACTCTGTCCCATAATAAACAGTAAATTTATTTATACCCATTAATGGCCCATGATTCACATGGGCCATTTGCAGCCCGTGTTAGCTTTTGGCCTACTGAGGGCCCATAAATTCTTGGGCTTCTTTTCGGCCCTCGATTACTTCCGGTCTGTTACTGGCCTGTTCTCCTAATGGACCAAATTCAGCGCGTGGTTAGAATCGGCCCGTTTGTGGCATGTTAACCCGTTGCGCCGTTTCCAACCCGTCATGTATTTCGGCCCATTAACGACCCGTTATGGCTACGGCAGAATTAAGCCTTTGTTGTCTTCCGTCCTGTTAACGACCTGTTACCGTGCTGGCCCAATACCAATTACGACCGTTTACAGCCCATGTCGCGGTCTGGTTTTGGCACATGAATTGTTGGACCCATGTGTGGCCAATGGATCCTACAGCCCATTGGAGGCCCATTTATCCGACCGCCCATAGGAGGCCCATTGATCCTACGGCCCATAGGAGACCCATTGATCCTATGGCTCATACGAGGCCCATTGATCCTACGGCCGTAGCAGGTTCAAGGTTACCATAGTTCGTATCTGGCCCATGGTTGTTGCGTCCACTAGCAAACAAAGGAAAAAGAAGACTAGAGAAATAAATAAGGCATAAACTGACGCTAGGCTATTAAGACGTTTGCACATATTAGATTCATTAGGCATAAAAGTTCACCACCAGTGCAAATATAGGGAACACCCTACACTATACAACAATGGTTTGCTGTTTACTTCAGCCGGTCGCTGCATGTTCAGAACAAATTTTGTATCGCAACAAAAGAAATTACAATCATATAACAAAGAGAGAATTCCTTATTTAACATAGTGTCTAAATTTTAGGCCCTATTTGTCATCGACAAATAATTTCTTCCCTATCTAACAATGATTCTAAATTTTATGCCGTTTATAACACTTATGTCCATTTTAAGACTAAATGACACCTGAAAAGACCCTTTTGCCCTCATGTGGTATGTTTGCGTGCGCGCGTGTGATGTTGTGTGCATGTGTGTGCTACTGTTGTGTGTGTGCACGCGCGCGAGTGTGTGTGTTTGCTACTATGCATGTACGTGTGTGCGCACTGTAGCTGCCTGTGTGTTGCATCCGTCCGCGCTGTTGTGTGTGCTGCTGGGTGTGTGCTGCTGCGTCTGTGTGTGATGCGTGCGTGTGTGTGTGTGCTGCATGCGTGTGTGTTGCGTGCGTGTGTGCTGCTGTGTGTGCGCGCATGCATGTGTGTTGTTGCGTGTGTATATGTTGTTGTGTGTGTGCTACTGCCCTCTCACTGATGCTGTGTTTGTGTTCTACTCCGTGCACACATACCACATGAGGGGCAAGAGGGTCTTTTGATGTGTCATTTAGGCTCAAAATAGATGAAAGTGTCATAAAAGGCACAAAATTTATACTCATTGCTAGATAAGGAAGAAATAGTTTTTCAGTGTCAAATAAGGAAACGAAATTTAAGATAGTGTTAAATAAGGAATTGTTTCTATAACAAAAGGAAGGTTGGCATAAAGTTAACAGTCCGGTAGATAAATGCACCATTAGAAGTTCAAAAGCTCAGTTCATTTGACCTGACTGTTACGTTTTCATGCTGTACTGTCCGATGGAGCACCATAACCTTCACCTTCATTTCTCCCAGGCTCCTGAACAACATAGCAAATGTCTGATAGTCTGGTTTCAAAACCATGCATATCTTGACGACATCGAACAATGGTTGTCCTTATTTCACAAAGGGTCTGTTTTACAGATTGGACTTGTGTCTGGAGCGTAGATATAACATTGTTTTGAGCTTGCATATCCTGATCATGAGGCAGTCTGGACGAGATTGCCTTAACAACCAACCCAGTTGTGACGCCCTCGATTCTATCGTACACTAATCATACACACAAATGTGTACGATCAAGATCAAGGACTCATGGGAAGATATCACAACACAACTCTAGACACAAATTAAAATAATACAAGCTTTATATTACAAGCCAAGGACCTCGAGGGCTTGAATACATAAGCTCGAATACACAAGAGTCAGCGGAAGCAACAATATCTGAGTACAGACATAAGTTAGACAAGTTTGCCTTAAGAAGGCCAGCACAAAAGCATCTACGATAAAAAAAAGGCAAGGCCTCCTGCCTGGGAGCCTCCTAACTACTCCTAGTCGTCGACGGTCTCCACGTAGTAGTATGCATCGGCGGTGGCATCTGGCTCCTGGGCTCCGACATCTGGATTGCATTAACCAGAAAGGAGAAGAAAGGGGGAAAAGGGGGAGCAAAGCAACCGTGAGTACTCATCCAAAGTACTCGCAAGCAAGGATCTACACTACATATGCAACATTATCAAAGGAAGGCTGTATATGTGAACTGGGCTGCAGAAATGCGAGAATAGAGGGGAGAACCTAGTCCTATCGAAGACTAGCATCTTCTGGAAACCACCATCTTGCAGCAACAGGAGGGAGTAGAGTAGCATAAAGTAAAGTAGTAGTAGTGTTATCAACCTCGGCCAGAGATCCTTTCTCGACTCCCTGCGAGAAAGCACTCCCAGAGCCATACTATCCAATTCTCATCACAAGTATCCAGTTCTAGTTGTATCGATCGGGATACAACTCCAAGTGTCCGTTACCGTAGGACAGGCTATCGATAGATGTTTTCTTCCCTGCAGGGGTGCACCAACTTACCCACGATGCTCGATTAACTCCGGCCGGACACACTTTCCTAGGTCATGCCCGGCCTCGGCCAAACAATACGCCGCAACCCGACCTAGGCTTAATAGAGAGGTAAGCACGCCGGACTAAACCTATGCCCCCAGGGGTCATGGGCCATCGCCCCGGGAACTCCTGCACGTTGCGTACGCGGCCGGTGAGCAGACCTAGCTACCTCCTTTAAAAAGGCAGGTGCTTACCAGTCCTACCCGGCGCGCGCCGCTTAGTCGCTGACGTCTAATAAGCTTAGGCTGATGCATACGACGCAGAACGCCCATACTATGCCCACGTGATGGTTAGTGCTATCAGGCCAGAGGCCCCTCGGATCAAATATCCAAATCGTAGTGGATTAGGAGCACGCGGTAACAAGCAGAGACTCACGAAAGATGTGACCCCGTTGCCCCGTCTCGAGGACTTGCGGCAAGGGCTAAGAATGCCCGGCCACGCCTCATAAGTATCTCGCGGGCACCTTCCAGGTCAACCCGACTCCACATCACTCGTGGGTACCCCTCAGGGTCGACCCGCCTTTCCAAGAAACAGCTGTAAAGTCCAAGTATCCGTGTGTCCAAACATCAAGGGGAAAACCCGAGGAATCACCCCCGGTGAATTCCACTCGATGTAATCATCAAGGTGAACGTAAGAGGAACCACCCCCAAGGTTCACACTTGAGGGGTTGCACGACAGAGTCGTATCGGAAGTGGTTAAGGCGGAATCACCCCCGATGACCACGACCAAATAGCTACACTACAGGGTTAACATCAGAAGTGCTGTAGAGGTCTCACCCTCGGCACTCCATAGTAACCCCGTAGTGTCGAGCAACTAAGGGGAAAGTGATGTGCGGTGCCGGGGCCTGGTCTTCGATCCCGTTCATCGGGTCTTCAATGATGAAGCAGGGGCAACAAGGACAAGGTGGGGGTCACTGATGGATCACTAACCAACCTATACTAAGCAGTTTAGGATAAGCAGCTAAGGTACAACAACAGATACAAAAAGCAGTCTATGCATCAGAATAGGAGCAAACAATTACAGTAGCAAAATCTAATGCAAGCATGAGAGAATGGAATGGGCGATATCGGGATGATCAAAAGGGGGGGGGCTTGCCTGGTTGCTCTGGCAAGGAGGGGTCGTCGTCGACGTAGTCGATCACAGGGGCGGCATCGGTCTCGGGGTCTACCGGAGAGAAGAGGGGGAGAAACAGTAAATACATAGCAAGCAAGTGCATAACAGGACAACAGGCAGAGCTAGACGTGTTCTAACGCGGTGCTACACGATACCGGCGAAGGGGGAAGTCAACCGGGAATGTTTTCCCGGTTCTGGACCTGTGTCAGACAGATGACCGGAGGGGGAAAGTTCCATGTTCAGCATGTTAGGGGCATGTGACAGATGAACGGACCGCATATTCAGATTCGTTGGATTTTTCTGAGCAACTTTCATATAGAAAACATTTTCATCGGAGTTACGGTTTAATTTCTATGAATTTTCAAAGTTTAAACGATTTCTTGAATTTAAATCTTTCTAATTCGAAAATAAAAACAGTGAATACCTTTTGTATACAACAACACCTACCCACTATGTATGACCGATGGGGCCAGGGGCTGGGTTGACTCAGTCAACAATTGACCGGTAAACCAATGAATAGTATAAGTGGGGCCTACTTGACATTGAAACAGGCTTTTAATTAGGCTTTTTTTTAAGAAATAAGATAGGCCCACATGACATAGACTACATCTAGACCAAATCAATCAATTTAGTTAACTTAGGGGGATTAGCACAAATGGGGATTAGTTTCCTAATCTCAACAGGGGCCGACCCAGGTAGTAGTGGCCTAGGCGGCTACACACACGAACACACACCACACACACAAGGCGCACACACACACTGGCCATGGAGGAAAGCAACAACACCTAGCTAGCAAGCATCAGCGAACAGCAGCAGTAGCAGCGTAGAGAGCGGTAGCAGCGGCAGGAGAGCACAGGCGGCCAAGGCAGCGGAGCATAGAGCACCAGCAGTGGTAAGCAAAGCAACTGCAGCGGCACAACAGCAACAGCAGGAGCTGCAACGCAACAGCAATGGCAGTAGGCGGAGCAGGGACCGCGGCGGTTGCGGGTGCGCCCCTTGGACGCGGCCAGGGCGAGCGGCGGCCAGCGCCGAGCGTGGCGGGGAGCAGCACGGGGCGGGCAGGCGCGGCCAAACGCGGCCCAAGGCGAGGCAGGTCGCGCGGGCGACGCGAGCTTTGGCCATGGCGTCCGATGCGTGATGCCGGGCTGTACGGCGACGGATCGAGGTCGGGAGGAGGGGGAACTGGACGAGATGGTCATCGTGAGTTTGATGGCGAGGTTGGGAAGGCCGGAGGTGGACAGGAGCGACGGGTGCGGCGACGACTGACGGCGGCTATGGCGGGGCTCGACGGAGCTAGGCCTACGTTGCGTGTGCGAGTGAACGAAGAGGGGGAGGAGATGCACGAGCTCACCCCGGAGCTGGTGGCGTGCTCAGACGCGTCGGGGGGGGGGGGCTGGAGGTGGCAGATCGACGGCGAGGCGGAGGCGGACACCGGCGGAGGGGATCGGTCGAGGCAACGTCAGCAGTGGTCCCCGGCTCCGCCCTGGTGTTGCAGGTGGCGTAGTTGACGTCGCCGGAGCTTCTAGAAGTCTTGGCGCGGCGAGAGGAGGCCGGTGGCCGCGGGATCGACGAAGGCAGCGGTGACGGCTTCGCACGAGTGTCGAGCAGGAGAGGCAGGGGCGCGAGAGGGAAGAAAAGGGGATGCTAGGGTTTCGGGGAGGAGGGGGCTGGTCTTATCCATCTCGGGGTGTCGTGGATGCTCGACACGAGCTCATCGGACGCGTGGACGGACGGCTAGAGGCCAAGGCCATGGCTCTGTCTCTCTGTACAGAAGAAGAGGGAGAAGGCCGTGGTGGGCTTGGGCCATGCTACTGTAGCACTAGGCTTTCCAATGCACAGTGTGCACTTAGCCCCTTCTCTATTTTCCTCGGTTTCAATATTTCAGTACTGTTTTCTACTTAATTCCCATAGCAAATGAATTTAGGCCAACTTGAAATTTGGCGCATAATTAGTGGGAAATATTTTGAGACAGCACAAAAGTTTTCAAGTGGTTTGGGAAAAATATAAGCATTTGTTTATATTTAAAAGCCCATCATAGTTGCCGTTGGAATCACTTTAATATTTTGCCAAGGATTAATTGGTGGGTCAAATAAGGTTGGCTTCAACATGAAAAAAATGATTAAGCGAATTGTAGAATAATGTGAACATTTTAGTTTTACTGTTCGAAGAAATAATAATTTCACTTGCGATTTTAATTTGAATTTGACTTTGATTTTGGACAAGTGGCAATTTGCATAGTAATCATGATGACATGGACACCGTTAGAGGGAGATTAATATAGCATGATTCTCAGGGTGTTACACCAGTATTACGCAGGAACGTGCTTTTGGCACTGTTAGTGAATAGGTACTGACTCAGTGCAGCAAGAGGTGACATTGCGGTTATGGTTGCCTTGTCACCTTCAGAAGGTGGCGGTTCCACCATTTGTTCCATAGCTTGCTGAAAAGTTGATTTTGTACATTAGTAGTACCAGAATAGAAGATATTAAGGAGGCAGCAAAACCAAACAGAATAGCTTTGGTGTATATACAGAACTTATTTTGGTGAACCCATGTAAAATATTTTTGTATTTTACTGCAAAGTACATAATAATACCAGGTTCCAAACATATGACCATGTACCATGGCTAATGTATTGTCTATTTCTTCACATTGTATTGACAGCTAAGGATAAAGAGACAAAGTTGATAATACGGTAAGCATAGTATGACATCATTCATATCACAAAACAATTGAGAACAGACAAACAGGCAATTGTAACATTGTGTGGGCAAGTCCAGCACGGAACTAGATTACAGATCAAGATCAAAGGAACATCACTCCTCTCTTTTAAACCTTGTAAGATGCAATGATACTCTTAGACAGTTGTGTATAAAATTGAAAAGAGCAATAGAAATTGGCTACAAACTATGCAGTTCAATGCACAAATCAGAGTAAGCACTAGTTAAAAGGCATGAGGATTAAGGACTTACAACAGCGTCTTTGACCGATGTAGTCATGCCTTTCGTCTTGCTGGTGTGACAGTCCTTGAAGATTTCCATAGCATTTGGTTCACGTACTTTTTGGTCCTTGCGGGCTTTCCTCTACATGTGGAACAAGTCAATATAGATGTGATAATATGGCACAGCAAAAAGAGTGAAACATCAGCTAGTCTGTGTCCTTGGGTGCATGCTTAGGTCCCATGCAAGAAATGAGAATGAATTTCAAACACCAGGGCATCGTTGATTGCCGGCAAAATGTTTAGATGCCTGGTTTTTGAATTCTAGTAAATCAAAAACTCGTCTGATATTCATGAAACTTGGCATGCTATCATGGAATGGCACCCGACACGATGCGGTATTTTTCTTGTCCATTTTGAGAGAAGGCGCACTCGAATAATGACAGCCAACAAAGGCATTTTGAAAAAATAGCTGCCACTTTAATATCTGAAACGTTTGTATAATTCAAACCGTGTGCGTTCTGTTAACCATTCACGTGACGCCATGTGTCTTGGTTTTAATGGCTGTAGGAGGTGCCGTGCGGACAGCTGCTTGACCTTGATTGAACGGGAGGCGTGCGAGCGCAGTCCGGTGCGCAGGCTGACCGAGAGGCGTGCAAGCTGTCCTCGAATGCGTAGGCTCACCGGGAAGCGTGCGAGTTGTACGCTGCATAGGCTCACTGGGAAGCGAGCCCTTCGACTTCCATGGCCGCTCGCCTTCCTCTTCGTGCGCGCGCCCCCCTCAGCGGCATGGGACGCCGCCGTCGAACGCAACCTCTCAGCGCTGCCAGCTGCTGTCCTCCCGCGCCCAGCCCGTCGACCCCGGGACGACATGATGCAAAGTGAGAGCAGGATTTGTGCATCTCTTCAACGCAAACGGTTCTTTTGGATGACCCGTGTGCAACCACTTACAAAAAAATTGGTGCGATTTGCATCTATCATATTGGGTATGTTGCCATTTGTCAAACTGGAAAGATTGACATTTGTTGATCTAGTAACATTGCCATTTGTCAACCTTGTAACACTATGTTTTGTGAAAATATGAAGCTAAAAATCCCTAGCAGTATCTAATTTTTGCAACTAAAATTCAGTAATTAAGCATATATTTCATTCATAGATTAAGCAGTCGTTCTTAATTTATACAAATAGTTCAACTCGACAGCTGAACCGGCCAAACTGTTCCCCAATTGTTGCCAACCACGTACTGAAATAGCTAGTTCAACTATATATACTGGCTAATTTTAAGTACATTGTACAGTTCCACCACATCTATATATAGTCTGATGAACAGAACAAAATAGCCCCTAAATACTACTACTACGGAGGGGCTTTGTACTACTTCCGGCTGCCTCTCCTCTGCCGAGTGCGCTCAGTAAGAGGCAGAGGAGGAGGAGCCTACCGACGAGCTGGACAATTAGAATACGGTGCCTGCCGCTGATGTAGCTTCAGCGACGCTCACCTTGAACACCCTCTGCCGCTCTAGACGACCCCTCTCGAAGCGGTGGTTCTCCTCGTAGATCTCTTGAGTCCTCGCCTCTGAGGCGGCGTGTGCCGCGGCCATGGCGGCGGTAAGGCTCTTTGCGTGCTTGACGAGGCACTCCTCCACCTCCCGCAGGAACTCGGTGTAGCGCGCAAGGTCGCTGACGCACGTGCAGGCATCCACCTCCGCCTCCCGCCTTCGGGCGGTGGTGGCAGAGTGGGTGATGACCCCAGCGGTCGACGGTGGGCTAGCGGCCATGGCGGTCGACGATGGGGTGGCGGCAAAGACCAACACCTCCCGCCTTCGGGCCGCGGTGGCGGAGCGGGTGATGGCCACGGTGGCCGGCAGTGGGGTGGCGGCCACGGCGGCCACCTCCCGCCTTCGGGCCACGTGGCGGAGCGGGAGATGGCCCTGGCTTTCGACGGTGGTGTGGCGGCAACGGCGCCCGGCAACAGCTGTCGACGGGCAGCGGCGGTGGAGCGTGTGGTGGGTGTTCCGCGCACACCAACAAGGATGCCAGGCACACTACACTACGCCGGGGACTGCACCGCTGCCGCGGTGTAGCCTCCTAGCTGGAGCTGTCCTATGATGACGGCGGAGTGGCTGAGCGACGAAGACAGACCGGTGACATTGGTGATTATGGGAAAAGTAGACGAGATAAGCTACAGGGAGGGAGGGGAAAATGCGACGCAGGACTCGCTGGCCGTGAGGGTTTTTATAGCAGGCCGGTAAGCATTGGGATTTTGCGGGATTTCACCGAGTCGGGCGGGAAGCTTGCGCGGGAACCTGCGAGGTTGCGCGGGAACGGGCTCACCGATGATTCATTGGCGCCACCGTTTGGCCAAAAGAACACCCCCCCGCGCTGTACAAGCTTGCGCTCTAATCCGTCTGCGGCAGCGGGGTGACAAGACGTGTGAGAGGAGGATGAAAGGCCACGTACAGACATGGTTAATAAAATAAACATTTGCGGTTTAATTACCTACTATACCCCCGTCCTCCGGGTGCGCTGCCCTCTTCCCTCCACGCGCGCTGCCAGTGTTTGGGGCCGGCGCACGATCACGCACGTTCTTGTGCATGCGGTTGCATCGGGCGTGGCGCCATGATGCGTTTACCCGCTGCAAAAACTGCCATGCGGACGCGCAGAGAATCCAGGCCACCCGGCCCCCATTTATTCTTGCGGCCATTTACCTTATATCTCTCGCGTCACACGACACAATAAGCACACCAACGACGACACATACAGAGAGGACATCCAGCGGTTCCAATGGCGCTCCCCGTGGCTCCAATGGCGCTCCCAGCGGCCGACGACGACAACCGTGGGCAGTTCACACCGCATCACGTAGTGGATACCCAGGTGATGGGGAAGGCCCTCTCGGTGGTGTACACAAACAATCCGGACTCAGTGGAGAGATTCATCCAAACTATGGAGCAGTTCCTTGCCGAGGACAAGTACAGAGTGGTCGGCTTCGACCTCGAGTACACCATGGGTCGTGTCGGGCACGATCAGAAGGTTGCCGTCGCCCTGTTTTGTGTGCGACATTACGTCCTCGTCTATCACTACCACCTTGCCACAAATCCTTGCGAGCGTTTCTCCAGGTTTATCAACAGCTCCGACTACAGTTTCGCTACAGTGGACACCACCAACGATCTAAAAGCGCTCAAGGTTTCGGGCTTGAAATGCCCGAATCTGTCAACATCCAGCACCACTACAAGGTCTGGGGGAGTGACAACAACAAACTAATCTCCCTAGTTGACCTCGCCTCGGCCATCATCGACCCCTACTGCGCGAAGATGAAGGAAGAGAGCAAGAAGGACAAGAATGCCTGGCACAGTGTTTGGCATGAGAGACTAGATGAAGAACACGTCAAGTACGCGGCCAAGGACGCGTACACAAGCTACGAGATGTATAGGCGGATCGTTGACATGAGGAACTGTCTTCTTCCTAACCCAGACGAGGGATCGAGCCACATAGCAGTGGCGGGAGCGTCGCAAGAAGTAGATGACTAGATGATCGTTTGTCCTACTTTAGAATGCATCAATTGTTGATTGAGGTGTGTGTGAATGATCTGTATAGTCACTTATGTAATTGGATGTTTATTTGAGTTATATATATATATATATACATGTTATTCTACTGTAGACAGAGCAAATCACACGGCTTATTAGCAGCAATCGTCTGTGTTATTATTGGTCTTCGCACACATTTCTGATTACGGGCCTGTTTGCCGCGTATCACACACATCTTGTTCAGTTGAACCGTTTCCATTGTGTTGCCTAATCACACACAGTTCATCCTTGTGAACCGTATGCTGTATATTGCACACGCCTTCATCTGGCTGCCCGTTTCTTTTGTTCCTCCTCAACCCAAACAGTTAATTGAACTGAACCGTATGCCTTGCATCGCACACGCAACTAAAATCTGAACCGTGTTTAATGCACCCATCATCCACTACTAGGAAAAGGGCTATAGCTAATATGGACATTAATGGCGCACCATGTATGTGGTGCGCCACTGCTATATAGTAGTGGCGCACCAGATACAGGTGCGCCATTATTGACATATTACTAATGGCGCACCTGATGTGTGGTGCGCCATTACTAGTTTAGAAAAAAAATTAAAATTTTTTTGTTAGTAACGGCGCACCAGGGGATAGTGCACCATTACTAGTTGACATATTAATGGCGCACCTTCACCAAAGTGCGCCATTACTATGTGTATGACTTGGTTAAACCTTGGTCAAACTTAGTAATGGCGCACTTTGCATAGGTGCGCCATTAACACATAGTAATGGCGCACTTTGGTGAAGGTGCGCCATTAATATGTCAACTAGTAATGGCGCACTATCACCTGGTGCGCCATTACTATGTCAACTAGTAATGGCGCACTATCTCCTGGTGCGCCATTACTAACTTTCTTTGCACCCCCCCCGGCCCCCCGTGGACCGCCTTTTCTGTTTTTAAAAAAATAAAAGAAAATGATGGAAATGTCAAAAAAAATAAAAGAAAATAAGTTTCCCATGTGATATGTGGTCTAGTTGTTGGGAAAATTTACAAATATGAATTTCAACTTTATTTGCAAAATCTCTCTGGAATTTAGTAAAATGGGCATAACTTTTGCATACGAACTCGGATTAAAAAAAATTATATGAAAAATCATCGTCTTGAAAAGTTACATCCGAATTGAACCGGGGGAACATTGTTCAAGATTTTCAGAATCCCAAAAAACCTAGCAGAACGAAAGATACGGGGCTTTTAAGATCTAGAGGGGGGAATGGAAAAAGTTTCAAACTTACTAGTGGCGCACCATTTGCTAGGTGCGCCACTAGTAACAGAAAAAAAAATTGGTTTCGAATTTTTTTCAAAATATGATACGTAATATGACAGGGAAGTTTGAAATATTTTTTCAAAATTTCATCACACTCATGAACATGAGCAAAGTCCTAGACATCAACAAGGTTTAATAGGATTGATATGATATATATATATATATATATATATATATATATATATATATATATATATATATCAACAGTGCCTGTGAAGTGAGCTGGTGTTGGGGTTGGATAGAACTGCGAAGTTAAGTGTGCTCAGGCTGGAGTAGTGTGAGGATGGTTGACCTTCCGGGAAGTTTGACAACGGAATGCGATTTGACTTGAGATTAAGCCATAGTGACCCGAGATTAACAAAAAATGAAAAAAATTGATTTTTTTAAAAAAAATTAGAAAAAATTGTTAGTAATGGCCCACTTCTATGTGGTGCGCCATTACTAAGTCAGATAGTAATGGCGCACCAAATAGGCATAGTAATGGCGCACCAGAGGTGCGCCATTAGTATTTGTTACTAATGGCGTGATAATAGTGGCGCACCTATAGTGCGCCATTAATGGCCAAAACAGGTGCGCCACTAATTAGCCTTTTCCTAGTAGTGATCGCAATCGTTTTGAACCTTTTTGATGGTTTTTACACCACCGTTTGCGATTATGGCATCGCACACAGTTTTGTCGAAGGGTCTTTGATCGTAGTGTCGCGTTTGGACCATCCTGCAGTAGTGACACATGACCCCCTAGAAGATCATCCATCTTCGGCACCCTCTTGTGTACGCGATGGTTCACTATTCTTGATTATGATGAGGCCCAAAGACAGTTAGCAGATCGTCGACAGCTAGAGCCGAGCCCCAATTACGGCACGTGCGACCGCACTAGACGATTACAGTCGTTAGCGCCAGCTGCTAGAATTCAAGTGAGCCAACGGCCTCTATTTTTGCCGCGGGGACATATTTTTTGCGTGAACACCAGTGCATGCCTGGCGACAGCACATGCGAAGATGACAGACTACTACGTGAGATTCAGGAAGTTCGAGCTGATAGCGAGGAACACCATTTTTTCTATTCTCTTGTTTTTCCACTTTCCAGGAGAATAATTTTTCGGTGACAAAAAAACTGAGAAAAAATAAGTCACTTATTTTCAATTCTAGAAGGTCCCAAGAAGGGGAGAGGTCGAATGGTGCCCATCTGCCCCTTGTGCTCCCAACTCACAACCAGGGTGGTGCGACCAGGGCCACTTGGACCCCATGGGCACCCCTCCACCGCCTCCATGTTCCCCTAACATTATACACTCCTTAAGCTTGTATATATAGAGGCATAAACATGGATGCTAGAAAAATGTACTATATATATATATATCAAAATGAACTACTTCCACTCTACACACAAATACCATCACCTCTTATAAACTCGTGTTTGTAAAACATGGATACAAAAACTATTACAAGCTGGATGATAAAACAAGGTACAAAAACAAAGGATGAAATAGGGATATGTGGGCTGAAGCAAGAGCTTATAATGGAGTTGGAGGAGTAGAATGGATATCTTTCCTCTTTTGCCACTTCACTATTTGGTGGTAGTGTGCCTTGTACCCTGAGTATGCCATGGTACTTATATAGGGGCAAAGGGGAGGCATATCCCATGGCCAGCCAATTTGCACTTCCTTCAAGATGCAAAAAACCTCCACTCTCTGCTCACATAAATATGGCAAATGAATATTGGGATATTATTTATATATACATTAATGATGCACATCTTCATAAAAGCCATATTGGTGACTTATGGGACGACAAAGGGATGCGTTGGGTAGCACAAGAGAATGGATGTAGGATTAGGGAAGGCTGGTGGGACGAAGGGCAACGACGATGTAGAGGATCATGTGTGAGAGGTGCTCAGGGCAGGAGGGAGGGATAAGTAGGTTTATAAATATTTAGAAATGAAAATATATTACAAAATTATTTGAGGAGGTTTATAAATGCAATGACGTACTTCAGAGTATTGTGTTAAAAATCAATGTCTCGCGAAATGTTAAAACTATCTCAAGTAGCTCTGAGCCTCTCTCCGACAAATTATGCAAAACATACCATCGATTATAGTTGGCAAATAAATTATGTAACTATTTCTTTCTGGTATTTGTTTGTAAAAGTGACAATGGACAAATATGCATGCTATTGCGCCATATTTATATTGGTGCCGATCAAGCAATATATCAATGCCACGGAATCAAGGATAGCGTCTCATGTTCTTCTTGCTTAGAACGAACGAACTTTAACATTAATGTTTCGAAATTAAACAACACAATGAAACTAAACAACACGACAATGCATACATAAGAAAACATAGTTCCATGAGCAGAAAAATATTTCATCCATCGCTCAAGGAAGTTCGAATGTGCTAGACCATTGTGTTCTTCTTCTTGTTGACGACTTCCTTAATTACGGACTCGAGATCCTGAACCTTGATAGGCTTGGGCACAAAAATATCAGCACCAGCACTTATGAACACCTCCATGGCATCGTCATCAGCTGACATCCCAACAATCTTCACATTAGTTTCCCCCATAGCACGGATCTTTACAACTGCCTGTTAAGAAACACAACAAGTGAATTTTTAGTTTATTTGCAAACTTAAAACAAGGACTTATGTTCAAATCAATACATTTCTAAAAATTGTAAATAAATTGAAAATCCAAAGGGAGATTGTTATTCTTGAAAAGAGTCAATAGAAAAAACGTAATATTAATTAGTGACATCATAGTTTCACTAATATAGAATTCCCAAAACATGATCAAAAAGTAATAGAAGAAAGCTGGTACCTTCCATCCTATAGATTGATGATTGTTATATGCATGATTAATTTTGCATGTTTCCATTTATGAAATCATATAGCTCCAGAAAATAGACACGGCCAAATAACATCAACATAGAAAATAAACCATAAAGAGTGGCAACACGTATATATAGAGGCATAAACATGGATGTCAACACAAGTGTACTATATAGATCAAATGAACTACTTACACCCTACACATATATAAACTCACCTTTTGTAAACTCATGTATATAATACATGGATACAAAAACTACAAAGGGTGGATGATGAAAAAAGATTGAGAAACAAAGGATGGAATAGGGATATGAAGGCTAAGGCTAGAACTTACAATGGAGGAGATGGAGGACCAGGAGGTCCAGGAGGAAGAGAATGGAGATCTTTCCGCTCTTGCTGCTTGACTGCTTGGTGATGGTGTGCCTTGTACCCCGATTATGTTGTGTTATATATAGAGGGTCGAAGGGGAGACGCGGCTCATGGCCAGCCAATCTCCATCGCTTCACGATGCAAAAATGTGCACCGCTCTCCACTCTAATTAATATGGCAAACCAATATTGGGAGATTTTATTAAATAATGATCCATCTTTCCAGATATGCAAGATTTCCCGCTTCTATATTGATAGAGGAGTGTGTTGGGTAGCATGAGAAAGGTGATGGAGGATGGATGGGAAGAAGAATATTAGCGACACATAGGATCGGGGCAGAGTGCCGATCAGTGATGGGTGGGTGGGATAAGATGGGTTATAAATGTCTGTATATTGAAATATATTGCATAAATGCAAGGAAATGCTTTATAGTATCATGTTAAAAAACAATATATCACAAAATATTAGGAAATCTGAAGAGATCCTCGCCTTTCTCCTACGAATTATGCAAAAACAATATTAAACTCATTAAATAAATATGTCGGTGCACAAAAGTAGGGGCCCTTCTGTACCCCTTTACTTTTGCACGGGTAGTCGTAGCCGCGCCCATGGCCATGCTTGACGGGGCAGAGGAAGGAAAGATACAAGACTACCAGGGCAGCGCTCAAGCCAGGGGCGCGAAGAGCAAAAGGACAAGATGGGCTTCCCCCGGCAAGTGCCTTGCCGGGACGGCCGACGTAGCCCCGGCAAGAGCCTTGCCGAGGCAACTTGCCCAACACCAGCAAGGCCGCTTCCCTCGAGCCTGAGAATTCTGACACAATCGACAACATCAAGAGCAAGGTTCGGGAGCGCCTACATGATGGCATGCAGATCTTCGTAAAGACCGAAGATCCGCAAGGCCTACATAAGAACCAGAAGACAAGACGCTAGCAAGATCCCTGCTGAGGACGCCCGCAAGGCCCCGACAAGACCCTTGTCGGGGGCGTCAGAAAGATCGCGGCAAGGCTTTGCTGCCCCGTCGCCGCCCCAGCACCGTGGCCAGCCCACCAACTAGGCAAGTACCTACGTGGCAGCATGTGGCTTCTAGGCCAACTAGTCAAGCACCTGCGTGGTGGCATGCAGATCTTCGTGAAGACCCTGCCACCGCACTAGCACAGCAACCTGCCAGCCTGCATGGCACTACGCGCCTCGTTGGCCTGGACATGCGTCGAAGCGAGGCGAAGCGGTGACGGACGGGACAGACTACGTTGCCGTCCCCGATAAAGCAAGAGGACACATAAGCAGCGCATTAAATGCGTTTTGTCCTGTGATGTCAGGCGATAAGCTTGTACACTATAGATACTTTCCACCTCCTGTGTGCCACTTTGGCGACCCCTTTGACCTATAAAAGGAGGCGCGAGGCGTACTGAGGAAGGATTCAGCTTTTTGGGCTAGGCATGTGAAAGGATCGAGAAGAGGTGTCTAGAGGGGAGTGAATAGACTCTTCACAAAGAAAAGTTGCATTTTTTAATTTCTTTAAGTTGATGTGGAGTTTTAGCACAAGTTTAAACATTCACAATACATATCAAGCACGCATGACAAGAGTATATGACCAGCGGAAAGTAAAGCATGCAATTTAGAAGAATGTAAAGGGATGGGATTGGAGTGTGCAAACGCAATTGGAGACAGGGAGATTTTTGGCGTGGTTCCGATAGGTGGTGCTATCGTACATCCACGTTGATGGAGACTTCAACCCATGAAGGGTAACGATTGCGCGAGTCCACGGAGGGCTCCACCCACAAAGGGTCCACGAAGAAGCAACCTTGCCTATCCCACCATGGCCATCGCCCACGAAGGGCTTGCCTCACTAGGGTAGATCTTCACGAAGTAGGCGATCTCCTTGCCCGTACAAACTCCTTGGTTCAACTCCACAATCTTGACGGAGGCTCCCAAGTAACACCTAACCAATCTAGGAGACACCACTCTCCAAAAGGTAATAGATGGTGTGTTGATGATGGACTCCTTGCTCTTGTGCTTCAAATGATAGTCTCCCCAACATTCAACTCTCTCTCACAGATTTGGATTTGGTGGAAAGATGATTTGAGTGGAAAACAAGTTGGAGAAGGCTAGAGATCAAGATTTATGTGGTTGGAATGGAATATCTTGACCTCAACACATGAGTAGGTGGTTCTCTCTCAGAAAATGTATGCTGGAAGTGTAGGCATGTTCTGATGGCTCTCCTCACGAATGAAGAGTGGGTGGAGGGGTATATATAGCCTCCACACAAAATCTAACCGTTACACACAAATCACCAAACTCGGTGGGACCGAATAATGAAACTCGATCAGACCGATTTAGTTCAAAATGTGAACGTTAGGATAATCGGTGGGACCGATTTCATTAGGGTTAGGGCATAACGTAATCTCGGTGAGACCGATTACACAAACTTGGTGAGACCGATTTTGGTAATAAGCTAACCAGAGAGTTGGTCAGGCAAACTCGGTGAGACCGATTCAAATCTCGGTAAGGCCGAAATTATTGCAACAGGCAACAGAGAGTTTGCAAGCCCATCTCGGTGAGACCGAGATCCCATTGGTGAGACCAAAGTGACTAGGTTTTGTGGCAGTGGCTATGTCAAGTGAACTCGGTGGCGCCAGATAGAATGTTTCGGTGGGGCCGAGTTTGACTTTTGGTTTGGGACATATGTGGATATGATAAAGTGGTTGAGGGTTTTGGAGCATCTCACTAAGCACTTTGAGCAAGCAAGCCATTAAGCAACACCTCATTCCCTTTTAATTGTATTGGCTTTCCTAAGGACTCAATGTGATCTTGGATCACTAAAAGTAAATGTAGAGTCTTGAGCTTGAGCCAATCCTTAGCACCTTGAAGGGGTTCCACATCCTCTTGTCCACGCCACTCCATCTGTTGAACTTGTCTGAAATATTCTAGATAAAAACATTAGTCCAACAGGAGATATGTTGACATTAATTACCAAAACCACCCAGGGAGCACTTGTGCTTTCAATCTCCCCCTTTTTGGTAATTGATGACAACATACATCAAAGCTTTATACAAAGATATAGAGAATAGCAAGTAAAGCTTTGGAAGGAAATGTAACATGCATAGGATGCCCCTATATGTATGCAATCATGTCAATATGGAATGTAAGAGCATGTGAATGCATAAACATGACAGAGCAAGCAATGTGTTACATGTATCTTGGCTATATGCATCAGAGCAAATGATGAGAATATATGAAGTTGTAACTTCATGTTCATGATTCCTTCTTGCAAACAATATGTACATCAACAAGAATTCATCATGCACATGAGTGTAATGCATATACTTACCTTGTGGTCTTAAGCTGGCTTAGGAAGAGATGAACCTGAGTAAACAAGGTTAGATAACACAGATATATCTACTAGACAGAGCAAACAAAAGAACCACAAGAGTACCAAGATTGGGATGACATGTAGAGAGTGAGTACTAGGTACTCTATTTGATATAGACATGTCCCCAAAGGTAAAAGATGTGCAATAAATTTAAAGATTTCCTTCCCTAGCAGTGTTTCTCCCCCTGAATCTTATATTGGATAATGGGAGAAAATAGGGAAACAAAATCAGAGCAAAAGCAGATCAGATCACAGAAACATAACTCAGACTAACATGTCTTTCCCCTCTTAAAGACATGTGACTTCTCTCCTCTTGAGCACCAAGCATCTGGGGCCTTTGATGTGATTATCTCTCTCCCTGTTGAAGTACTCTCTCCCCTTTTGAAGTGATTAAGCTTTGATGTGATCTCTCTCTCCCCCTTTGACATCATTTTCCAATAAGGGGTCTTCTGGAGTGTGAGTCAAAATAGGTTTGGTCCTTGAGTCACAGAGCAAAGCAGCATATAGAATATGATGCTGGTAGAGGACAAGAATCATTGAGTGGAGATGGAACAAAAGTGCAGGGTGCAAGTGGCAAATTATCTTCTCTGCAGTGAAATCAGTGACACCGAGTTGTGTTTTTCGGTTACACCGAAATGGTTCAGATTGACCGAGAGTGACAGACCGGTGTGACCGAGTTGAACGCAGAGAAATGGCAATTTTCACCTCAGCTCACTTAGACAAGTAAGCTCTCACAAAGATTTGCAATGAATTTGATGCAGGAAATGCAGAACAAAACAGAGAAACGAAAATAAAATCTAGATGAAGTTTTTTTAAGGAAGGGGAACAATAATGCAAGGAATAAATGCAAGAACTTAGAGAAACACTAGAGAACTTCATCTAGAATTGGGCGGCGACAAAGTCACCTATGTTAGAGTATATTGACTGAGGAGTCAAGTGAGAACACTTGATCATAAGTCATACTCATCGTTAAAGCTCAAAATGGGGTTACCATTTTTCATTTAAGCATTTGATGTATTCACATCTTGTTGAGGTTCTTTGACCCAGGAAGAGCACTTGTGTATCGAACATGACAATCATGAAATTTGATACTAAATGAAATTTGATATAGAATTTGTCAAAGGATATGTTGAACAGTTTCATGCTTCCTTGTCTTCAACCACCATGGTATAGAAACTTGGTGATGTAGAGATTGCTCAAGATGTGAGTGGATTGCAATCTCATGGATTTAGTTTCATCCAAGTACCTACAAGGGTTAGATAGCATGCAAGGGTACAAATATATCCGAGACACTTGATCATAAGAGAAAAGTCAAGGATTAGTCATAGGCTCATGCCTTGCATGTATCCAAATGGAGTTCCTACTCCAAGTTTGAAGCATCAATGATGTTCAATTCACCTCTCAATCGGGAAAATACTTTCCCATGAAGCGGTTTGGTGAATATATCCGCCAATTGCTTATCGGTACGAACATGCTTAAGATCAATGTCCCCTTTAGCAACATGATCTCGAATGAAATGATGATGAACTTGAATATGCTTAGTTCGATAATGTTGCATGGTATTGTGAGCAATCTTAATAGCACTCTCATTGTCACAAAGCAATGGAACATGTTTCACATTGATCCCATAATCCTTATGAGTTTGGGTCATCCAAAGTAATTGAGCACAACATGAACCGGCGGCAATGTATTCCGCTTCGGCGGTGGATAAGGATACCGAGTTTTGTTTCTTGGAGGACCAAGACACAAGAGATCTACCAAGAAATTGACAAGTACCCGAAGTGGATTTTCTATCAACCTTGTCTCCGGCATAGTCTGAATCGGAGTAGACAACAAGATCAAAAGAAGACCTCTTAGGATACCAAATGCCAAAATTTGGTGTATGTATTAAGTATCTCACTATCCTTTTCACTGCCTTAAGATGACATTCTTTGGGGGCTGCTTGATATCGTGCACACACTTAGCATAATATCGGGACGGGAGGCAGATAGATATAACAATGAACCAATCATAGATCAGTAAACCTTTTGGTTAACTGATTTTCCATCCTTGGTCAAGTCAAGATGTCCACTAGTAGGCATGGGTGTTTTCATACCTTTGCTTTCTTGCATGTTGAACTTCTTGAATAAGTCCTTGGTGTACTTTGTTTGAGAAACAAAGGTGCCTTCCCTAGTTTGCTTGATTTGCAAACCAAGAAATAACTTGAGTTCACTCATCATACACATCTCAAACTTCTTCGACATTAGCTTCCCAAACTTTTCACTAAAATGAGGGTTAGTCGAACCAAATATGATATCATCAACATAAATTTGGCACACAAATAATTCATCATTAACCCTTTTATTAAAAAGAGTGGAATCTATCTTTCCAATCTCAAAGCCTTTTTCAATAAGGAACTTGGTCAAGCATTTGTACCACGCTCTTGGAGCTTTAATACCATAAAGTGCTTTGTGAAGTTTGTAAACATGGTTGGGTTTCTTAGGATTGAGAAAGCCGGGAGGTTGCTTAACATAAACTTCCTCCTCAATTACACCATTTAGAAAGGCACTTTTGATATCCAGTTGGTACAAGGTGATATCATGGTGATTAGCATAGGCAAGTAAGATGCGAATGGACTCAAGTATAGCAACGGGGGCATATGTCTCACCGTAGTCCATACCTTCGACTTGAGTGTAGCCTTGGGCGACGAGACGTGCTTTGTTGCGGATGACTTGACCATCTTAATCTTGCTTGTTGCGAAACACCCATTTGGTACCAATGATGTTGTGGTTGTTGTCGGGCTTCTCGACCAATGTCCACACTTGATTTCTCTCAAAGTTGTGTAGCTCTTAATGCATGGCATTTATCCAATCCGGATCTTCCAATGCTTATTCAAACTTCATAGGTTCAATGCTAGAGATGAATGAATAATGTTCAAAAAAGTTAGCCAAACGAGTTTTAGAGTGAGTGATTCTCCCGGTTTGAATATCTTCAACGATGGTCTCTTGAGACTCTTGCTCGAACTCGTGAGAGCTTTTGCTTGGGTCGGGGTGGAACATCTTCTTCATTATCTTGGCCTTCTTCATTGTTGATGTTGTCGTTCTCTCGTCGTGGTGGAGAAGGAGGTTGATGATGTTCATCTTGATGCATTTCCTCGTTTTCTTCATCTTGATGTGTCCCACTTGTGGATGCTTCCATGTCAACTCTTGGTTCACCTTGTCGTGAGGTAGAAGCTTCCACTTGGATGGACGAGGTACTCTCCTTCACCTCCGTTGGACGAATCTTGCCAATAGACAAGTCTTGGATAGCTTCCGAAGGGTCTTTGTCTCCTACATCAATTGGCAATTGCTCTACTTGCGAGCCGTTAGATTCATCAAACTTCACATCTACCGTCTCTTCAACCTTTCGGGTGAAATTATTGTAGACACGGTAAGTGTGAGGGTTTGAGCCATAACCAAGTAGGAAACCCTCATGAGATTTAGGAGCAAATTTAGAACGACGATGCTTATCAAGAATGTAACACTTTGAGCCAAATACTCGAAAGTATCCAACTTGGGGTTTCTTACCGGTGAGGAGTTCGTATGCCGTCTTGCTGAGTAGGTTGTGAAGATACAAGCGATTTGTTGCATGACAAGCCGTCTCAACCGCTTCTGCCCAAAAGTGTTTTGGAGTCTTGTACTCATCAAGCATCGTTCTTGCCATCTCAATAAGAGTTCGGTTCTTGCTCTCAACAACTCCATTTTGTTGAGGTGTCTACGTAGCTGAGAACTCGTGTGAAATCCCTTCTTCGTCAAGAAAGGTATCCACATTTGCGTTCTTGAACTCCGTTCCGTTGTTGCTGCGAACCTTCTTGATCTTCACTTCAAATTGATTTTGGGCCTTCCTAGTGAAGTTCTTGAAGATCTTTTGGACCTGCGATTTATCATCAAGAAAGAACACCCACGTAAATCTTGAAAAATCATTGACTATAACTAGACCAAATGAGTTTCCACCGAGACTCTTGTAGGCATTGGGACCAAAGATATCCATATGAAGTAGCTCGAGCAGTCTTCTCGTGGTCATGATGTTCTTCACGGGGTGACTTCCTCCAACCTGTTTTCCTGCTTGACAAGCACTGCACAATCTATCCTTGTCAAATATAACATCTTTTACTCCAAGGATATGATCACCTTTAATAAGCTTATCAAGATTTCGCATGCCCACATGACCTAACCTTCTATGCCACAACCAGCCTTTCGAAGATTTAGCATTTAAGCAAGTTCTAGGTTGAGCCTTTTTAGTGAAGTCAACAATGTAAAGATCACCTCTACGTATACCGGTAAAGACCATTTTATGATTATCTCTACGAAACACTGGGCAATCTACTTCAGTAAATAGGACATTGAAACCAAAGTCAGCAAGTCTAGATACGGAAAGTAGATTGTAGCCAAGAGATTCAACAAGCATAAAATTTTGTATGGAGCTATCATGTGAGATGGCCACCTTACCAAAGCCAACCACCTTACCGTTTGATTTATCACCAAAAGTGACGTACTTCCGAGGGCCATCATTTTCAGCAAGCTCAGGAAACATATCCTTGTCTTCGGTCATATAATCATTACATCCACTATCAAGGACCCATTCCTTTCCTCCAGCCATGTAGCCGCGAAGATTAGCCATAAGACCAAAGTGTCTCATTGCATCATCAAGGTCATTATCATCATCCTCATCATAGTATCCATGTTCAACATCATCTTGTAATTGGTAATTTCCTAGAGAAGGTGATTCATTAGAAGTATGACCGTAACAATGTTCATCTCTATGGATTATAATGCCTTCGGAAAAGATATTGCTAATAATTCCGACATCTCGTTTGGCATGCATGAGATCATGAAGCTCAAACAGGCAATCATCAAACTTAGGATCACTAGTACTCATCCTATTCAAGGCAATAGACTTATGAAGAATCTCATCTAGATTTTTTAAGGAATAATTTGGGAATCGTTCCTCAAGAAATCTCCATATGATGTAAGCACAATCAAGAGTAGGCAAACATCCAATCAAGTTTCTAGGCAAACCTCTAGTGATAAGATTGACAGTTCTAAGGTTGTGAATCATGTCAATAGACTCATCAAGGGTAGGATGTAAAGGATCAACATGAGGTGCACAAGGGCTAATAATATACTTGCTCAAATGATATTCATTGAAAATCACAAGCATCTTATTTTCCACTCATGAAAGTACTCTCCATCAAGTATAGGCACTCTACGTCTAAGACTCCCCAACGTAGACTCATTCATCTTCCTCCAAAGGTGTTTAAACCAAAGCAATGGAGACCAATGTTCTGATACCAATTGAAAAGATCGAGAAGAGGTGTCTAGAGGGGGGTGAATAGACTCTTAACAAAGAAAAGTTGCAGTTTTTAATTTCTTTAAGTTGATGTGGATTTTTAGCACAAGTTTAAACATTCACAATACATATCAAGCATGCATAACAAGAGTATATGAGCAGCAGAAAGTAAAGCATGCAATTGCAAGAATGTAAATGGATGGGATTGGAGTGTGCAAACGCAATTGGAGACATGGAGATTTTTGGCGTGGTTCCGATAGGTGGTGCTATCGTACATCCACGTTGATGGAGACTTCAACCCATGAAGGGTAACGGTTGCGCGAGTCCACGGAGGGCTCCACCCATGAAGGTGTTGGGAATCGTAGCATAATTTAAAATTTTTCCTACGCTCACCAAGATGCATCTATGGAGCATACTAGCAACGAGGGGAAAGGAGTGCATCTACATACCCTTGTAGATCGCGAGCGGATGCGTTCCAATGAACGTGGATGACGGAGTCGTACTCGCCGTGATCCAAATCACCGATGACCGAGTGCCGAACGGACGGCACCTCCGCGTTCAACACACGTACGGTGCAGCGACGTCTCCTCCTTCTTGATCCAGCAAGGGGGAAGGAGAGGTTGATGGAGATCCAGCAGCACGACGGCGTGGTGGTGGATGTAGCGGGATGCCGGCAGGGCTTCGCCGAGCTTCTACGAGAGAGAGAGGTGTAGCAGGGGAGGAGGGAGGCGCCCAAGGCTGAGATCTGCTGCCCTCCCTCCCCCCTTTATATAGGCCCCCTGGGAGGGGGGGGCGCCGGCCAAACCCATCTAGGTGGGGGGCGGCGGCCAAGGGGGTGCCTTGCCCCCCAAGGCAAGTGGGGCGCCCCCCACCCTAGGGTTTCCAACCCTAGGCGCAGGGGGGAGGCCCATGGGGGGCGCCCAGCCCACTAGGGGCTGGTTCCCTTCCCATTCAGCCCACGGGGCCCTCCGGGATAGGTGGCCCCACCCGGTGGACCCCCGGGACCCTTCCGGTGGTCCCGGTACAATACCGGTAACCCCCGAAACTTTCCCGGTGGCCGAAACTTGACTTCCTATATATAATTCTTCACCTCCGGACCATTCCGGAACTCCTCGTGACGTCCGGGATCTCATCCGGGACTCCGAACAACTTTCGGGTTTCCGCATACACATATCTCTACAACCCTAGCGTCACCGAACCTTAAGTGTGTAGACCCTACGGGTTCGGGAGACATGCAGACATGACCGAGACGCCTCTCCGGTCAATAACCAACAGCGGGATCTGGATACCCATGTTGGCTCCCACATGTTCCACGATGATCTCATCGGATGAACCACGATGTCGAGGATTCAATCAATCCCGTATACAATTCCCTTTGTCAATCGGTATGTTACTTGCCCGAGATTCGATCGTCGGTATCCCAATACCTTGTTCAATCTCGTTACCGGCAAGTCTCTTTACTCGTACCGCAATGCATGATCCCGTGACTAACGCCTTAGTCACATTGAGCTCATTATGATGATGCATTACCGAGTGGGCCCAGAGATACCTCTCCGTCACACGGAGTGACAAATCCCAGTCTCGATCCGTGCCAACCCAACAGACACTTTCGGAGATACCCGTAGTGCACCTTTATAGTCACCCAGTTACGTTGTGACGTTTGGCACACCCAAAGCACTCCTACGGTATCCGGGAGTTGCACGATCTCATGGTCTAAGGAAAAGATACTTGACATTGGAAAAGCTCTAGCAAACGAAACTACACGATCTTTTATGCTATGCTTAGGATTGGGTCTTGTCCATCACATCATTCTCCTAATGATGTGATCCCGTTATCAATGACATCCAATGTCCATAGTCAGGAAACCATGACTATCTGTTGATCAACGAGCTAGTCAACTAGAGGCTTACTAGGGACACGTTGTGGTCTATGTATTCACACATGTATTACGATTTCCGGACAATACAATTATAGCATGAACAATAGACAATTACCATGAACAAAGAAATATAATAATAACCATTTATTATTGCCTCTAGGGCATATTTCCAACAGTCTCCCACTTGCACTAGAGTCAATAATCTAGTTACATTGTGATGAATCGAACACCCATTGCGTCCTGGTGTTGATCATGTTTTGCTCTAGGGAGAGGTTTAGTCAACGGATCTGCTACATTCAGGTCCGTATGTACTTTACAAATATCTATGTCTCCATTTTGAACACTTTCACGAATGGAGTTGAAGCGACGCTTGATATGCCTGGTCTTCCTGTGAAACCTGGGCTCCTTCGCAAGGGCAATAGCTCCAGTGTTGTCACAGAAGAGAGTCATCGGGCCCGACGCATTGGGAATCACCCCTAGGTCGGTAATGAACTCCTTCATCCAGACTGCTTCCTGTGCTGCCTCCGAGGCTGCCATGTACTCCGCTTCACATGTAGATCCCGCCACGACGCTTTGCTTGCAACTGCACCAGCTTACTGCTCCTCCATTCAAAATATACACGTATCCGGTTTGTGACTTCGAGTCATCCAGATCTGTGTCGAAGCTAGCGTCGACGTAACCCTTTACGACGAGCTCTTCGTCACCTCCATAAACGAGAAACATATCCTTAGTCCTTTTCAGGTACTTCAGGATATTCTTGACCGCTGTCCAGTGTTCCATGCCGGGATTACTTTGGTACCTTCCTACCAAACTTACGGCAAGGTTTACATCAGGTCTGGTACACAGCATGGCATACATAATAGACCCTATGGCCGAGGCATAGGGGATGACACTCATCTTTTCTCTATCTTCTGCCGTGGTCGGGCATTGAGCCGTGCTCAATTGCACACCTTGCAATACAGGCAAGAACCCCTTCTTGGACTGATCCATATTGAACTTCTTCAATATCTTGTCAAGGTATGTACTCTGTGAAAGACCAATGAGGCGTCTTGATCTATCTCTATAGATCTTGATGCCTAATATATAAGCAGCTTCTCCAAGGTCCTTCATTGAAAAACACTTATTCAAATAGGCCTTTATACTTTCCAAGAATTCTATATCATTTCCCATCAATAGTATGTCATCCACATATAATAAGAGAAATGCTACAGAGCTCCCACTCACTTTCTTGTAAACACAGGCTTCTCCATAAGTCTGTGTAAACCCAAACGCTTTGATCATCTCATCAAAGCGAATGTTCCAACTCCGAGATGCTTGCACCAGCCCATAGATTGAGCGCTGGAGCTTGCATACTTTGTTAGCATTCTTAGGATCGACAAAACCTTCCGGCTGCATCATATACAACTCTTCCTTAAGGAAGCCGTTAAGGAATGCCGTTTTGACGTCCATCTGCCATATCTCATAATCATAGTATGCGGCAATTGCTAACATGATTCGGACGGACTTCAGCTTCGCTACGGGTGAGAAAGTCTCATCGTAGTCAACCCCTTGAACTTGTCGATAACCCTTAGCGACAAGTCGAGCCTTATAGATGGTCACATTACCATCCGCGTCCGTCTTCTTCTTAAAGATCCATTTGTTTTCTATGGCTCGCCGATCATCGGGCAAGTCAGTCAAAGTCCATACTTCGTTTTCATACATGGATCCTATCTCGGATTTCATGGCTTCTAGCCATTTGTCGGAATCCGGGCCCGCCATCGCTTCTTCATAGTTCGAAGGTTCACCGTTGTCTAACAACATGATTTCCAGGACAGGGTTGCCGTACCACTCTGGTGCGGAACGTGTCCTTGTGGACCTACGAAGTTCAGTAGTAACTTGATCCGAAGCTTCATGATCATCATCATTAACTTCCTCCCCAGTCGGTGTAGGCACCACAGGAACATCTTCCCGCGCTGCGCTACTTTCCGGTTCGGAAGGGGTGACTATCACCTCATCAAGTTCCACTTTCCTCCCACTCAATTCTTTCGAGAGAAACTCCTTCTCCAGAAAGGACCCGTTCTTGGCAACGAAGATCTTGCCTTCGGATCTGAGGTAGAAGGTATACCCAATAGTTTCCTTAGGGTATCCTATGAAGACGCATTTTTCCGACTTGGGTTCGAGCTTTTCAGGTTGAAGTTTCTTGACATAAGCATCGCATCCCCAAACTTTTAGAAACGACAGCTTAGGTTTCTTCCCAAACCATAATTCATACGGTGTCGTCTCAACGGATTTCGACGGAGCCCTATTTAAAGTGAATGCGGCAGTCTCTAAAGCATAGCCCCAAAATGAGAGCGGTAAATCGGTAAGAGACATCATAGATCGCACCATATCCAATAGAGTGCGATTACGACGTTCGGACACACCGTTTCTCTGAGGTGTTCCAGGCGGCGTGAGTTGTGAAACTATTCCACATTTCCTTAAGTGTGTACCAAATTCGTGACTTAAATATTCTCCACCACGATCTGATCGTAAGAATTTTATTTTCCTGTCACGTTGATTCTCAACCTCACTCTGAAATTCCTTGAACTTTTCAAAGGTTTCAGACTTGTGTTTCATTAGGTAGACATACCCATATCTACTTAAGTCATCAGTGAGAGTGAGAACATAACGATATCCTCCGCGAGCCTCAACACTCATTGGACCGCACACATCGGTATGTATGATTTCCAATAAGTTGGTTGCTCGCTCCATTGTTCCGGAGAACGGAGTCTTGGTCATCTTACCCATGAGGCATGGTTCGCACGTGTCAAATGATTCGTAATCAAGAGACTCCAAAAGTCCATCTGCATGGAGCTTCTTCATGCGCTTGACACCAATGTGACCAAGGCGGCAGTGCCACAAGTATGTGGGACTATCGTTATCAACTTTACATCTTTTGGTATTCACACTATGAATATGTGTAACATCACGTTCGAGATTCATCAAGAATAAACCATTGACCAGCGGGGCATGACCATAAAACATATCTCTCAAATAAATAGAACAACCATTATTCTCGGATTTAAATGAGTAGCCATCTCGAATTAAACGAGATCCAGATACAATGTTCATGCTCAAAGCTGGCACTAAATAACAATTATTGAGGTTTAAAACTAATCCCGTAGGTAGATGCAGAGGTAGCGTGCCGACGGCGATCACATCGACCTTGGAACCATTCCCGACGCGCATCGTCACCTCGTCCTTCGCCAGTCTCCGTTTATTCCGTAGTTCCTGTTTTGAGTTACAAATATGAGCAACCGCACCGGTATCAAATACCCAGGAGCTACTACGAGTACTGGTAAGGTACACATCAATTACATGTATATCACATATACCTTTGGTGTTGCCGGCCTTCTTGTCCGCTAAGTATTTGGGGCAGTTCCGCTTCCAGTGACCACTTCCCTTGCAATAAAAGCACTCAGTCTCAGGCTTGGGTCCATTCTTTGACTTCTTCCCAGTAACTGGCTTACCGGGCGCGGCAACTCCCTTGCCGTCCTTCTTGAAGTTCTTCTTACCCTTGCCCTTCTTGAACTTAGTGGTTTTATTCACCATCAACACTTGATGTTCTTTTCTGATCTCCACCTCCGCTGATTTCAGCATTGAATATACCTCAGGAATGGTCTTTTCCATCCCCTGCATATTGAAGTTCATCACAAAGCTCTTGTAGCTTGGTGGAAGCGACTGAAGGATTCTGTCAATGACCGCGTCATCCGGGAGATTAACTCCCAGCTGAGTCAAGCGGTTGTGCAACCCAGACATTCTGAGTATGTGCTCACTTACAGAACTATTTTCCTCCATTTTACAGCTGAAGAACTTGTCGGAGACTTCATATCTCTCGACCCGGGCATGAGCTTGGAAAACCAATTTCAGCTCCTCGAACATCTCATATGCTCCATGTTTCTCAAAACGCTTTTGGAGACCCGGTTCTAAGCTGTAAAGCATGCCGCACTGAACGAGGGAGTAATCATCAGCACGCTGCTGCCAAGCGTTCATAACGTCTTGGTTCTCTGGGATTGGTGCTTCACCTAGCGGTGCTTCTAGACATAATCTTTCTTGGCTACTATGAGGATGATCCTCAGGTTCCGGACCCAGTCCGTATAGTTGCTGCCATCATCTTTCAGCTTGGTTTTCTCTAGGAACGCGTTGAAATTGAGGACAACGTTGGCCATTTGATCTACAAGACATAGTGTAAAGATTTTAGACTAAGTTCATGATAATTAAGTTCATCTAATCAAATTATTAATGAACTCCCACTCAGATAGACATCCCTCTAGTCATCTAAGTGAAACATGATCCGAGTTAACTAGGCCGTGTCCGATCATCACGTGAGACGGACTAGTCAAGATCGGTGAACATCTCCATGTTGATCGTATCTTCTATACGACTCATGCTCGACCTTTCGGTCCTCCGTGTTCCGAGGCCATGTCTGTACATGCTAGGCTCGTCAAGTCAACCTAAGTGTATTGCGTGTGTTCCGAGGCCATGTCTGTACATGCTAGGCTCGTCAACACCCGTTGTATTCGAACGTTAGAATCTATCACACCCGATCATCACGTGGTGCTTCGAAACAACGAACCTTCGCAACGGTGCACAGTTAGGGTGAACACTTTCTTGAAATTATCATAAGGGATCATCTTACTTACTACCGTCGTTCTAAGCAAATAAGATGCAAAAACATGATAAACATCACATGCAATCAAATAGTGACATGATATGGCCAATATCATTATGCTCCTTTGATCTCCATCTTCGGGGCACCATGATCATCTTCGTCACCGGCATGACACCATGATCTCCATCATCATGATCTCCATCATTGTGTCTTCATGAAGTCGTCACGCCAACGATTACTTCTACTTCTATGGCTAACGCGTTTAGCAACAAAGTAAAGTAATTTACATGGCGTTATTCAATGACACGCAGGTCATACAAAATAATAAAGACAACTCCTATGGCTCCTGCCGGTTGTCATACTCATCGACATGCAAGTCGTGATTCCTATTACAAGAATATGATCAATCTCATACATCACATATATCATTCATCACATCTTCTGGCCATATCACATCACATAGCACATGCTGCAAAAACAAGTTAGACGTCCTCTAATTGTTGTTGCAAGTTTTTACGTGGTTTGTAGGTTTCTAGCAAGAACGTTTCTTACCTACGTATGACCACAACGTGATTTGCCAATTTCTATTTACCCTTCATAAGGACCCTTTTCATCGAATCCGTTCCGACTAAAGTAGGAGAGACAGACACCCGCTAGCCACCTTATGCAACTAGTGCATGTCAGTCGGTGGAACCTGTCTCACGTAAGCGTACGTGTAAGGTCGGTCCGGGCCGCTTCATCCTACAATGCCGCCGAAACAAGAAACGACTAGTAGCGGCAAGAAGAATTGGCAACATCAACGCCCACAACTTCTTTGTGTTCTACTCGTGCATAGTAACTACGCATAGGCCTGGCTCATGATGCCACTGTTGGGAATCGTAGCATAATTTTAAAATTTTCCTACGCTCACCAAGATGCATCTATGGAGTATACTAGCAACGAGGGGAAAGGAGTGCATCTACATACCCTTGTAGATCGCGAGCGGAAGCGTTCCAATGAACGTGGATGACGGAGTCGTACTCGCCGTGATCCAAATCACCGATGACCGAGTGCCGAACGGACGGCACCTCCGCGTTCAACACACGTACGGTGCAGCGACGTCTCCTCCTTCTTGATCCAGCAAGGGGGAAGGAGAGGTTGATGGAGATCCAGCAGCACGACGGCGTGGTGGTGGATGTAGCGGGATGCCGGCAGGGCTTCGCCGAGCTTCTACGAGAGAGAGAGGTGTAGCAGGGGAGGAGGGAGGCGCCCAAGGCTGTATTGCTGCCCTCCCTCCCCCCCTTTATATAGGCCCCCTGGGAGGGGGGGGCGCCGGCCAAACCCATCTAGGGTGGGGGGCGGCGGCCAAGGGGGTGCCTTGCCCCCCAAGGCAAGTGGGGCGCCCCCCCACCCTAGGGTTTCCAACCCTAGGCGCAGGGGGAGGCCCATGGGGGGCGCCCAGCCCACTAGGGGCTGGTTCCCTTCCCACTTCAGCCCACGGGGCCCTCCGGGATAGGTGGCCCCACCCGGTGGACCCCCGGGACCCTTCCGGTGGTCCCGGTACAATACCGGTAACCCCCGAAACTTTCCCGGTGGCCGAAACTTGACTTCCTATATATAATTCTTCACCTCCGGACCATTCCGGAACTCCTCGTGACGTCCGGGATCTCATCCGGGACTCCGAACAACTTTCGGGTTTCCGCATACACATATCTCTACAACCCTAGCGTCACCGAACCTTAAGTGTGTAGACCCTACGGGTTCGGGAGACATGCAGACATGACCGAGACGCCTCTCCGGTCAATAACCAACAGCGGGATCTGGATACCCATGTTGGCTCCCACATGTTCCACGATGATCTCATCGGATGAACCACGATGTCGAGGATTCAATCAATCCCGTATACAATTCCCTTTGTCAATCGGTATGTTACTTGCCCGAGATTCGATCGTCGGTATCCCAATACCTTGTTCAATCTCGTTACCGGCAAGTCTCTTTACTCGTACCGCAATGCATGATCCCGTGACTAACGCCTTAGTCACATTGAGCTCATTATGATGATGCATTACCGAGTGGGCCCAGAGATACCTCTCCGTCACACGGAGTGACAAATCCCAGTCTCGATCCGTGCCAACCCAACAGACACTTTCGGAGATACCCGTAGTGCACCTTTATAGTCACCCAGTTACGTTGTGACGTTTGGCACACCCAAAGCACTCCTACGGTATCCGGGAGTTGCACGATCTCATGGTCTAAGGAAAAGATACTTGACATTGGAAAAGCTCTAGCAAACGAAACTACACGATCTTTTATGCTATGCTTAGGATTGGGTCTTGTCCATCACATCATTCTCCTAATGATGTGATCCCGTTATCAATGACATCCAATGTCCATAGTCAGGAAACCATGACTATCTGTTGATCAACGAGCTAGTCAACTAGAGGCTTACTAGGGACACGTTGTGGTCTATGTATTCACACATGTATTACGATTTCCGGACAATACAATTATAGCATGAACAATAGACAATTACCATGAACAAAGAAATATAATAATAACCATTTATTATTGCCTCTAGGGCATATTTCCAACAGTCTCCCACTTGCACTAGAGTCAATAATCTAGTTACATTGTGATGAATCGAACACCCATTGCGTCCTGGTGTTGATCATGTTTTGCTCTAGGGAGAGGTTTAGTCAACGGATCTGCTACATTCAGGTCCGTATGTACTTTACAAATATCTATGTCTCCATTTTGAACACTTTCACGAATGGAGTTGAAGCGACGCTTGATATGCCTGGTCTTCCTGTGAAACCTGGGCTCCTTCGCAAGGGCAATAGCTCCAGTGTTGTCACAGAAGAGAGTCATCGGGCCCGACGCATTGGGAATCACCCCTAGGTCGGTAATGAACTCCTTCATCCAGACTGCTTCCTGTGCTGCCTCCGAGGCTGCCATGTACTCCGCTTCACATGTAGATCCCGCCACGACGCTTTGCTTGCAACTGCACCAGCTTACTGCTCCTCCATTCAAAATATACACGTATCCGGTTTGTGACTTCGAGTCATCCAGATCTGTGTCGAAGCTAGCGTCGACGTAACCCTTTACGACGAGCTCTTCGTCACCTCCATAAACGAGAAACATATCCTTAGTCCTTTTCAGGTACTTCAGGATATTCTTGACCGCTGTCCAGTGTTCCATGCCGGGATTACTTTGGTACCTTCCTACCAAACTTACGGCAAGGTTTACATCAGGTCTGGTACACAGCATGGCATACATAATAGACCCTATGGCCGAGGCATAGGGGATGACACTCATCTTTTCTATATCTTCTGCCGTGGTCGGGCATTGAGCCGTGCTCAATTGCACACCTTGCAATACAGGCAAGAACCCCTTCTTGGACTGATCCATATTGAACTTCTTCAATATCTTGTCAAGGTATGTACTCTGTGAAAGACCAATGAGGCGTCTTGATCTATCTCTATAGATCTTGATGCCTAATATATAAGCAGCTTCTCCAAGGTCCTTCATTGAAAAACACTTATTCAAATAGGCCTTTATACTTTCCAAGAATTCTATATCATTTCCCATCAATAATATGTCATCCACATATAATAAGAGAAATGCTACAGAGCTCCCACTCACTTTCTTGTAAACACAGGCTTCTCCATAAGTCTGTGTAAACCCAAACGCTTTGATCATCTCATCAAAGCGAATGTTCCAACTCCGAGATGCTTGCACCAGCCCATAGATTGAGCGCTGGAGCTTGCATACTTTGTTAGCATTCTTAGGATCGACAAAACCTTCCGGCTGCATCATATACAACTCTTCCTTAAGGAAGCCGTTAAGGAATGCCGTTTTGACGTCCATCTGCCATATCTCATAATCATAGTATGCGGCAATTGCTAACATGATTCGGACGGACTTCAGCTTCGCTACGGGTGAGAAAGTCTCATCGTAGTCAACCCCTTGAACTTGTCGATAACCCTTAGCGACAAGTCGAGCCTTATAGATGGTCACATTACCATCCGCGTCCGTCTTCTTCTTAAAGATCCATTTGTTTTCTATGGCTCGCCGATCATCGGGCAAGTCAGTCAAAGTCCATACTTCGTTTTCATACATGGATCCTATCTCGGATTTCATGGCTTCTAGCCATTTGTCGGAATCCGGGCCCGCCATCGCTTCTTCATAGTTCGAAGGTTCACCGTTGTCTAACAACATGATTTCCAGGACAGGGTTGCCGTACCACTCTGGTGCGGAACGTGTCCTTGTGGACCTACGAAGTTCAGTAGTAACTTGATCCGAAGCTTCATGATCATCATCATTAACTTCCTCCCCAGTCGGTGTAGGCACCACAGGAACATCTTCCCGCGCTGCGCTACTTTCCGGTTCGGAAGGGGTGACTATCACCTCATCAAGTTCCACTTTCCTCCCACTCAATTCTTTCGAGAGAAACTCCTTCTCCAGAAAGGACCCGTTCTTGGCAACGAAGATCTTGCCTTCGGATCTGAGGTAGAAGGTATACCCAATAGTTTCCTTAGGGTATCCTATGAAGACGCATTTTTCCGACTTGGGTTCGAGCTTTTCAGGTTGAAGTTTCTTGACATAAGCATCGCATCCCCAAACTTTTAGAAACGACAGCTTAGGTTTCTTCCCAAACCATAATTCATACGGTGTCGTCTCAACGGATTTCGACGGAGCCCTATTTAAAGTGAATGCGGCAGTCTCTAAAGCATAGCCCCAAAATGAGAGCGGTAAATCGGTAAGAGACATCATAGATCGCACCATATCCAATAGAGTGCGATTACGACGTTCGGACACACCGTTTCTCTGAGGTGTTCCAGGCGGCGTGAGTTGTGAAACTATTCCACATTTCCTTAAGTGTGTACCAAACTCGTGACTTAAATATTCTCCACCACGATCTGATCGTAAGAATTTTATTTTCCTGTCACGTTGATTCTCAACCTCACTCTGAAATTCCTTGAACTTTTCAAAGGTTTCAGACTTGTGTTTCATTAGGTAGACATACCCATATCTACTTAAGTCATCAGTGAGAGTGAGAACATAACGATATCCTCCGCGAGCCTCAACACTCATTGGACCGCACACATCGGTATGTATGATTTCCAATAAGTTGGTTGCTCGCTCCATTGTTCCGGAGAACGGAGTCTTGGTCATCTTACCCATGAGGCATGGTTCGCACGTGTCAAATGATTCGTAATCAAGAGACTCCAAAAGTCCATCTGCATGGAGCTTCTTCATGCGCTTGACACCAATGTGACCAAGGCGGCAGTGCCACAAGTATGTGGGACTATCGTTATCAACTTTACATCTTTTGGTATTCACACTATGAATATGTGTAACATCACGTTCGAGATTCATCAAGAATAAACCATTGACCAGCGGGGCATGACCATAAAACATATCTCTCAAATAAATAGAACAACCATTATTCTCGGATTTAAATGAGTAGCCATCTCGAATTAAACGAGATCCAGATACAATGTTCATGCTCAAAGCTGGCACTAAATAACAATTATTGAGGTTTAAAACTAATCCCGTGGGTAGATGCAGAGGTAGCGTGCCGACGGCGATCACATCGACCTTGGAACCATTCCCGACGCGCATCGTCACCTCGTCCTTCGCCAGTCTCCGTTTATTCCGTAGTTCCTGTTTTGAGTTACAAATATGAGCAACCGCACCGGTATCAAATACCCAGGAGCTACTACGAGTACTGGTAAGGTACACATCAATTACATGTATATCACATATACCTTTGGTGTTGCCGGCCTTCTTGTCCGCTAAGTATTTGGGGCAGTTCCGCTTCCAGTGACCACTTCCCTTGCAATAAAAGCACTCAGTTTCAGGCTTGGGTCCATTCTTTGACTTCTTCCCAGTAACTGGCTTACCGGGCGCGGCAACTCCCTTGCCGTCCTTCTTGAAGTTCTTCTTACCCTTGCCCTTCTTGAACTTAGTGGTTTTATTCACCATCAACACTTGATGTTCTTTTCTGATCTCCACCTCCGCTGATTTCAGCATTGAATATACCTCAGGAATGGTCTTTTCCATCCCCTGCATATTGAAGTTCATCACAAAGCTCTTGTAGCTTGGTGGAAGCGACTGAGGATTCTGTCAATGACCGCGTCATCCGGGAGATTAACTCCCAGCTGAGTCAAGCGGTTGTGCAACCCAGACATTCTGAGTATGTGCTCACTTACAGAACTATTTTCCTCCATTTTACAGCTGAAGAACTTGTCGGAGACTTCATATCTCTCGACCCGGGCATGAGCTTGGAAAACCATTTCAGCTCCTCGAACATCTCATATGCTCCATGTTTCTCAAAACGCTTTTGGAGACCCGGTTCTAAGCTGTAAAGCATGCCGCACTGAACGAGGGAGTAATCATCAGCACGCTGCTGCCAAGCGTTCATAACGTCTTGGTTCTCTGGGATTGGTGCTTCACCTAGCGGTGCTTCTAAGACATAATCTTTCTTGGCTACTATGAGGATGATCCTCAGGTTCCGGACCCAGTCCGTATAGTTGCTGCCATCATCTTTCAGCTTGGTTTTCTCTAGGAACGCGTTGAAATTGAGGACAACGTTGGCCATTTGATCTACAAGACATAGTGTAAAGATTTTAGACTAAGTTCATGATAATTAAGTTCATCTAATCAAATTATTTAATGAACTCCCACTCAGATAGACATCCCTCTAGTCATCTAAGTGAAACATGATCCGAGTTAACTAGGCCGTGTCCGATCATCACGTGAGACGGACTAGTCAAGATCGGTGAACATCTCCATGTTGATCGTATCTTCTATACGACTCATGCTCGACCTTTCGGTCCTCCGTGTTCCGAGGCCATGTCTGTACATGCTAGGCTCGTCAAGTCAACCTAAGTGTATTGCGTGTGTTCCGAGGCCATGTCTGTACATGCTAGGCTCGTCAACACCCGTTGTATTCGAACGTTAGAATCTATCACACCCGATCATCACGTGGTGCTTCGAAACAACGAACCTTCGCAACGGTGCACAGTTAGGGGGAACACTTTTCTTGAAATTATCATAAGGGATCATCTTACTTACTACCGTCGTTCTAAGCAAATAAGATGCAAAAACATGATAAACATCACATGCAATCAAATAGTGACATGATATGGCCAATATCATTATGCTCCTTTGATCTCCATCTTCGGGGCACCATGATCATCTTCGTCACCGGCATGACACCATGATCTCCATCATCATGATCTCCATCATTGTGTCTTCATGAAGTCGTCACGCCAACGATTACTTCTACTTCTATGGCTAACGCGTTTAGCAACAAAGTAAAGTAATTTACATGGCGTTTATTCAATGACACGCAGGTCATGCAAAATAATAAAGACAACTCCTATGGCTCCTGCCGGTTGTCATACTCATCGACATGCAAGTCGTGATTCCTATTACAAGAATATGATCAATCTCATACATCACATATATCATTCATCACATCTTCTGGCCATATCACATCACATAACACATGCTGCAAAAACAAGTTAGACGTCCTCTAATTGTTGTTGCAAGTTTTTACGTGGTTTGTAGGTTTCTAGCAAGAACGTTTCTTACCTACGTATGACCACAACGTGATTTGCCAATTTCTATTTACCCTTCATAAGGACCCTTTTCATCGAATCCGTTCCGACTAAAGTAGGAGAGACAGACACCCGCTAGCCACCTTATGCAACTAGTGCATGTCAGTCGGTGGAACCTGTCTCACGTAAGCGTACGTGTAAGGTCGGTCCGGGCCGCTTCATCCTACAATGCCGCCGAAACAAGAAACGACTAGTAGCGGCAAGAAGAATTGGCAACATCAACGCCCACAACTTCTTTGTGTTCTACTCGTGCATAGTAACTACGCATAGGCCTGGCTCATGATGCCACTGTTGGGAATCGTAGCATACTTTAAAAAATTTCCTACGCTCACCAAGATGCATCTATGGAGTATACTATCAACGAGGGGAAAGGAGTGCATCTACATACCCTTGTAGATCGCGAGCGGAAGCGTTCCAATGAACGTGGATGACGGAGTCATACTCGCCGTGATCCAAATCATCGATGACCGAGTGCCGAACAGAAGGCACCTCCGCGTTCAACACACGTACGGTGTAGCGACGTCTCCTCCTTCTTGATCCAGCAAGGGGGAAGGAGAGGTTGATGGAGATCCAGCAGCACGACGGCCTGGTGGTGGATGTAGCGGGATGCCGGCAGGGCTTCGCCGAGCTTCTACGAGAGAGAGAGGTGTAGCAGGGGAGGAAGGAGGCGCCCAAGGCTGAGATACTACTGCCCTCCCTCTCCCCCATTATATAGGCCCCCTGGGAGGGGGGGCGCCGGCCAAACCCCATCTAGATGGGGGGGCGGCGGCCAAGGGGGCGCCTTGCCCCCCAAGGCAAGTGGGGCGCCCCCCCACCATAGGGTTTCCAACCCTAGGCGCAGGGGGGAGGACCATGGGGGGGCGCCCAGCCCACTAGGGGCTGGTTCCCTTCCCACTTCAGCCCACGGGGCCCTTCGGGACAGGTGGCCCCACCCGGTGGACCCCCGGGACCCTTCCGGTGGTCCCGGTACAATACCGGTAACCCCCGAAACTTTCCCGGTGGCCGAAACTTGACTTCCTATATATAATTCTTCACCTCCGGACCATTCCGGAACTCCTCGTGACGTCCGGGATCTCATCCGAGACTCCAAACAACTTTCGGGTTTCTGCATACACATATCTCTACAACCCTAGCGTCACCGAACCTTATGTGTGTAGACCCTACGGGTTCGGGAGACATGCAGACATGACCGAGACGCCTCTCCGGTCAATAACCAACAGCGGGATCTGGATACCCATGTTGGCTCCCACATGTTCCACGATGATCTCATCGGATGAACCATGATGTCGAGGATTCAATTAATCCCGTATGCAATTCCCTTTGTCAATCGGTATGTTACTTGCCCGAGATTCGATCGTCGGTATCCCAATACCTTGTTCAATCTCGTTACCGGCAAGTCTCTTTACTCGTACCGCAATGCATGATCCCGTGACTAACGCCTTAGTCACATTGAGCTCATTATGATGATGCATTACCGAGTGGGCCCAGAGATACCTCTCCGTCACACGGAGTGACAAATCCCAGTCTCGATCCGTGCCAACCCAACAGACACTTTCGGAGATACCCGTAGTGCACCTTTATAGTCACCCAGTTACGTTGTGACGTTTGGCACACCCAAAGCACTCCTACGGTATCCGGGAGTTGCACGATCTCATGGTCTAAGGAAAAGATACTTGACATTGGAAAAGCTCTAGCAAACGAAACTACACGATCTTTTATGCTATGCTTAGGATTGGGTCTTGTCCATCACATCATTCTCCTAATGATGTGATCCCGTTATCAATGACATCCAATGTCCATAGTCAGGAAACCATGACTATCTGTTGATCAACGAGCTAGTCAACTAGAGGCTTACTAGGGACACATTGTGGTCTATGTATTCACACATGTATTACGATTTCCGGACAATACAATTATAGCATGAACAATAGACAATTACCATGAACAAAGAAATATAATAATAACCATTTATTATTGCCTCTAGGGCATATTTCCAACAGTCTCCCACTTGCACTAGAGTCAATAATCAAGTTACATTGTGATGAATCGAACACCCATTGCGTCCTAGTGTTTATCTTGTTTTGCTCTAGGGAGAGGTTTAGTCAACGGATCTGCTACATTCAGGTCCATATGTACTTTACAAATATCTATGTCTCCATTTTGAACACTTTCACGAATGGAGTTGAAGCGACGCTTGATATGCCTGGTCTTCCTGTGAAACCTGGGCTCCTTCGCAAGGGCAATAGCTCCAGTGTTGTCATAGAAGAGAGTCATCGGGCCCGACGCATTGGGAATCACCCCTAGGTCGGTAATGAACTCTTTCATCCAGACTGCTTCCTGTGCTGCCTCCGAGGCTGCCATGTACTCCGCTTCACATGTAGATCCCGCCACGACGATTTGCTTGCAACTGCACGAGCTTACTGCTCCTCCATTCAAAATATACATGTATCCGGTTTGTGACTTCGAGTCATCCAGATCTGTGTCGAAGCTAGCGTCGACGTAACCCTTTACGACGAGCTCTTCGTCACATCCATAAACGAGAAACATATCCTTAGTCCTTTTCAGGTACTTTAGGATATTCTTGACCGCTATCCAGTGTTCCATGCCGGGATTCCTTTGGTATCTTCCTACCAAACTTACGGCAAGGTTTACATCAGGTCTGGTACACAGCATGGCATACATAATAGACCCTATGGCCGAGGCATAGGGGATGACACTCATCTTTTCTATATCTTCTGCCGTGGTCGGGCGTTGAGCCGTGCTCAACTGCACACCTTGCAATACAGGCAAGAACCCCTTCTTGGACTGATCCATATTGAACTTCTTCAATATCTTGTCAAGGTATGTACTCTATGAAAGACCAATGAGGCGTCTTGATCTATCTCTATAGGTCTTGATGCCTAATATATAAGCAGCTTCTCAAGGTCCTTCATTGAAAAACACTTATTCAAATAGGCCTTTATACTTTCCAAGAATTCTATATCATTTCCCATTAATAATATGTCATCCACATATAATAAGAGAAATGCTACAGAGCTCCCACTCACTTTCTGGTAAACATAGGCTTCTCCATAAGTCTGTGTAAACCCAAACGCTTTGATCATCTCATCAAAGCGAATGTTCCTACTCCGAGATGCTTGCACCAGCCCATAGATTGAGCGCTGGAGCTTGCATACTTTGTTAGCATTCTTAGGATCGACAAAACCTTCCGGCTGCATCATATACAACTCTTCCTTAAGGAAGGCGTTATGGAATGCCGTTTTGACGTCCATCTGCCATATCTCATAATCATAGTATGCGGCAATTGCTAACATGATACAGACGGACTTCAGCTTCGCTATGGGTGAGAAGGTCTCATCGTAGTCAACCCCTTGAACTTGTCGATAACCCTTAGCGACTAGTCGAGCCTTATAGATGGTCACATTTCCATCTGCGTCTGTCTTCTTCTTAAAGATCCATTTGTTTTCTATGGCTCGCCGATCATCGGGCAAGTCAGTCAAAGTCCATACTTCGTTTTCATACATGGATCCTATCTCGGATTTTATGGCTTCTAGCCATGTATCAGAATCCGGGCCCGCCATCGCTTCTTCATAGTTCGAAGGTTCACCGTTGTCTAACAACATGATTTCTAGGACAGGGTTGCCGTACCACTCTAGTGCGGAACGTGTCCTTGTGGACCTACGAAGTTCAGTAGTAACTTGATCCGAAGCTTCACGATCATCATCATTAACTTCCTCCCCAGTCGGTGTAGGCACCACAGGAACATCTTCCCGCGCTGCGCTACTTTCCGGTTCGGAAGGGGTGACTATCACCTCATCAAGTTCCACTTTCCTCCCACTCAATTCTTTCGAGAGAAACTCCTTCTCCAGAAAGGACCCGTTCTTGGCAACAAAGATCTTGCCTTCGGATCTGAGGTAGAAGGTACACCCAATGGTTTCCTTAGGGTATCCTACGAAGACGCATTTCTCCGACTTGGGTTCGAGCTTTTCAGGTTGAAGTTTCTTGACATAAGCATCGCATCCCCAAACTTTCAGAAACGACAGCTTAGGTTTCTTCCCAAACCATAATTCATACGGTGTCGTCTCAACGGATTTCGACGGAGCCCTATTTAAAGTGAATGCGGCAGTCTCTAAAGCATAGCCCCAAAATGAGAGCGGTAAATCGGTAAGAGACATCATAGATCACACCGTATCAAATAGAGTGCGATTACGACGTTCGGACACACCATTTCTCTAAGGTGTTCCAGGCGGCGTGATTTGTGAAACTATTCCACATTTCCTTAAGTGTGTACCAAACTCGTGACTTAAATATTCTCCACCACGATCTGATCGTAAGAATTTTATTTTCCTATCACGTTGATTCTCAACCTCACTCTGAAATTCCTTGAACTTTTCAAAGGTTTCAGACTTGTGTTTCATTAGGTAGACATACCCATATCTACTTAAGTCATCAGTGAGAGTGAGAACATAACGATATCCTCCGCGAGCCTCAATACTCATTGGACCGCACACATCGGTATGTATGATTTCCAATAAGTTGGTTGCTCGCTCCATTGTTCCGGAGAACGGAGTCTTGGTCATTTTACCCATGAGGCATGGTTCGCACGTGTCAAATGATTCGTAATCAAGAGACTCCAAAAGTCCATCTGCATGGAGCTTCTTCATGCGCTTGACACCAATGTGACCAAGGCGGCAGTGCCACAAGTATGTGGGACTATCGTTATCAACTTTACATCTTTTGGTATTCACACTATGAATATGTGTAACATCACGTTCGAGATTCATCAAAAATAAACCATTGACCAGCGGGGCATGACCATAAAACATATCTCTCAAATAAATAGAACAACCATTATTCTCGGATTTAAATGAGTAGCCATCTCGAATTAAACGAGATCCAGATACAATGTTCATGCTCAAAGCTGGCACTAAATAACAATTATTGAGGTTTAAAACTAATCCCGTGGGTAGATGCAGAGGTAGCGTGCCGACGGCGATCACATCGACCTTGGAACCATTCCCGACCCGCATCGTCACCTCGTCCTTCTCCAGTCTACGTTTATTCCGTAGTTCCTGTTTTGAGTTACAAATATGAGCAACCGCACCGGTATCAAATACCCAGGAGCTACTACGAGTACTGGTAAGGTACACATCAATTACATGTATATCACATATACCTTTGGCGTTGCCGGCCTTCTTGTCCGCTAAGTACTTGGGGCAGTTCCGCTTCCAGTGACCACTTCCCTTGCAATAAAAGCACTCAGTTTCAGGCTTGGGTCCATTCTTTGACTTCTTCCCAGTAACTGGCTTACCGGGCGCGGCAACTCCCTTGCCGTCCTTCTTGAAGTTCTTCTTACCCTTGCCCTTCTTGAACTTAGTGGTTTTATTCACCATCAACACTTGATGTTTTTTCTGATCTTTACCTCCGCTGATTTCAGCATTGAATATATCTCAGAAATGGTCTTTTCCATCTCCTGCATATTGAAGTTCATCACAAAGCTCTTGTAGCTTGGTGGAAGCGACTGGAGGATTCTGTCAATGACCGCGTCATCCGGGAGATTAACTCCCAGCTGAGTCAAGCGGTTGTGCAACCCAGACATTCTGAGTATATGCTCACTTACAGAACTATTTTCCTCCATTTTACAGCTGAAGAACTTGTCGGAGACTTCATATCTCTCGACCTGGGCATGAGCTTGAAAAACCAGTTTCAGCTCCTCGAACATCTCATATGCTCCATGTTTCTCAAAACGCTTTTGGAGACCCGGTTCTAAGCTGTAAAGCATGCCGCACTGAACGAGGGAGTAATCATCAGCACGCTGCTGCCAAGCGTTCATAACGTCTTGGTTCTCTGGGATTGGTGCTTCACCTAGCGGTGCTTCTAAGACATAATCTTTCTTGGCTACTATGAGGATGATCCTCAGGTTCCGGACCCAGTCCGTATAGTTGCTGCCATCATCTTTCAGCTTGGTTTTCTCTAGGAACGCGTTGAAATTGAGGACAACGTTGGCCATTTGATCTACAAGACATAGCGTAAAGATTTTAGACTAAGTTCATGATAATTAAGTTCATATAATCAAATTATTTAATGAACTCCCACTCAGATAGACATCCCTCTAGTCATCTAAGTGAAACATGATCCGAGTTAACTAGGTCGTGTCCGATCATCACGTGAGACGGACTAGTCAAGATCAGTGAACATCTCCATGTTGATCGTATCTTCTATACGACTCATGCTCGACCTTTCGGTCCTCCGTGTTCCGAGGCCATGTCTGTACATGCTAGGCTCGTCAAGTCAACCTAAGTGTATTGCGTGTGTTCCGAGGCCATGTCTGTACATGCTAGGCTCGTCAACACCCGTTGTATTCGAACGTTAGAATCTATCACACCCGATCATCACGTGGTGCTTCGAAACAACAAACCTTCGCAACGGTGCCCAAGGCTGAGATACTAGTGCCCTCCCTCCCCCCTTTATATAGGCCCCCTGGGAGGGGGGGCGCCGGCCAAACCCCATCTCGATGGGGGGGGCGGCGGCCAAGGGGGTGCCTTGCCCCCCAAGGCAAGTGGGGCGCCCCCCACCCTAGGGTTTCCAACCCTAGGCACAGGGGGGAGGCCCATGGGGGGGCGCCCAGCCCACTAGGGGCTGGTTCCCTTCCCACTTCAGCCCACGGGGCCCTCCGGGACAGGTGGCCCCACCCGGTGGACCCCCGGGACCCTTCCGGTGGTCCCGGTACAATACCGGTAACCCCCGAAACTTTCCCGGTGGCCGAAACTCGACTTCCTATATATAATTCTTCACCTCCGGACCATTCCGGAACTCCTCGTGACGTCCGGGATCTCATCCGCGACTCCGAACAACTTTCGGGTTTCCGCATACACATATCTCTACAACCCTAGCGTCACCGAACCTTAAGTGTGTAGACCCTACGGGTTCGGGAGACATGCAGACATGACCGAGACGCCTCTCCGGTCAATAACCAACAGCGGGATCTGGATACCCATGTTGGCTCCCACATGTTCCACGATGATCTCATCGGATGAACCACGATGTCGAGGATTCAATTAATCCCGTATGCAATTCCCTTTGTCAATCGGTATGTTACTTGCCCGAGATTCGATCGTCGGTATCCCAATACCTTGTTCAATCTCGTTACCGGCAAGTCTCTTTACTCGCACCGTAATGCATGATCCCGTGACTAACGCCTTAGTCACATTGAGCTCATTATGATGATGCATTACCGAGTGGGCCCAGAGATACCTCTCCGTCACACGGAGTGACAAATCCCAGTCTCGATCCGTGCCAACCCAACAGACACTTTCGGAGATACCCGTAGTGCACCTTTATAGTCACCCAGTTACGTTGTGACATTTGGCACACCCAAAGCACTCCTACGGTATCCGGGATTTGCACGATCTCATGGTCTAAGGAAAAGATACTTGTCATTGGAAAAGCTCTAGCAAACGAAACTACACGATCTTTTATGCTATGCTTAGGATTGGGTCTTGTCCATCACATCATTCTCCTAATGATGTGATCCCGTTATCAATGACATCCAATGTCCATAGTCAGGAAACCATGACTATCTGTTGATCAACGAGCTAGTCAACTAGAGGCTTACTAGGGACACGTTGTGGTCTATGTATTAACACATGTATTACGATTTCCGGACAATACAATTATAGCATGAACAATAGACAATTACCATGAACAAAGAAATATAATAATAACCATTTATTATTGCCTCTAGGGCATATTTCCAACAGAAGGGTCCACGAAGAAGCAAACTTGTTTATCCCACCATGGCCATCGCCCACGAAGGACTTGCCTCACTAGGGCAGATGTTCACGAAGTAGGAGATCTCCTTGCCCGTAGAAACTCCTTGTTCAACTCCACAATCTTGACGGAGGCTCCCAAGTAACACCTAACCAATCTAGGAGATACCACTCTACAAAAGGTAATAGATGGTGTGTTGATGATGAACTCCTTGCTCTTGTGCTTCAAATGATAGTCTCCCAACACTCAATTCTCTCTCACAGATTTGGATTTGGTGGAAAGATGATTTGAGTGAAAGCAAGTTGGAGAAGGCTAGAGATCAAGATTTATGTGGTTGGAATGGAATATCTTGACCTCAACACATGAGTAGGCGGTTCTCTCTCAGAAAATGTATGCTGGATGTGTAGGCATCTTCTGATGGCTCTCCTCACGAATGAAGTGTAGGTGGAGGGGTATATATAGCCTCCACACAAAATCTAACCGTTACACACAAATCACTAACCTCGGTGGGACCGAATAATGAAACTCGGTCAGACCGATTTAGTTATAAATGTGAACGTTAGGATATTCGGTGGGACTGACATGTCAAATCGGTGGGACCGATTTCATTAGGGTTAGGGCATAACGTAATCTCGGTGAGACCGATTTTGGTAATAAGCTAACCAGAGAGTTGGTCAGGCAAACTCGGTGAGACCGATTACAAATCTCGGTAAGACCGAAATTATTGCAACATGCAACAGAGAGTTTGCAAGCCCATCTCGGTGAGACCGAGATCCCATCGGTGAGACCGAAGTGACTACGGTTTGTGGCAGTGGCTATGTCAAGTGAACTCGGTTTCGCCGGATAGAATGTTTTGGTGGGGCCGAGTTTGACTTTTGGTTTGGGACATATGTGAATATAATAAAGTGGTTGAGGGTTTTGGAGCTTCTCACTAAGCACTTTGAGCAAGCAAGCCATTAAGCAACACCTCATCCCCTTTTAATAGTATTGGCTTTCCTATGGACTTAATGTGTTCTTGGATCACTAAAAGTAAAATGTAGAGTTTTGAGCTTTTGAGCTTGAGCCAATCCTTTGTCCTTAGCACCTTGAAGGGGTTGCACATCCTCTTCTCCACGCCACTCCATCTGTTGAACTTGTCTGAAATATTCTAGATAAAAACATTAGTCCAACATGAGATATGTTGACATTAATTACCAAAACCGCCTAGGGAGCACTTGTGCTTTCAGCATGCACCGCAGCTAGTTCAAGAACTCAAGAACACTCAAATATACGCCGAAAGCAGGACTAGGGTATTACACATCCTTGCGGCCCGAACCTCGGTAAAATCTCCTCGTACTGACCTTCTAGACCTGCCCTTTGCACAGCTCCGCGCCCGCCAACCATAGAAGTGATCCTTGTGGTCCCATAGGTGTCGTTTCCTCGACAAAATATATTTAACTATTTACATTTTTGATATTTGTTTATATATGTGTCAACGGGAAATATGCATGCTACTTATTACATTGCATAGTGTCAGTTTATATGTGTCCAATGTATCTACGCACCTTGTTTGGGTACATTGAATTACCACCGTACACAGATAGACCGTCGGACATGCCAGTACTAGAAATCAACCCGGCATATGCTTTTACAATCCAAGAGTAAAAGGATAGAAAACATTGTACAAAAGAGTTATTTATTGATCTATGCAGCTTTACAACGTCGACTTACAAGGCTCCAAGTCTCGATAATGTATTGAGGTCAGAGCAGTCACTACAAAAATAGACACATCTGTGACATTATGGCCCGAACGAAATTTGTTCTGCCATGGAAGTGGCACTTCCATGATGATAATTGTGACAAAAACACATATCATCATAAATGTACGGGGCTTTTAAGATCTAGAGGGGGGAAAATGGAAAAAGTTTCAAACTTACTAGTGGCGCACCATTTGCTAGGTGCGCCACTAGTAACAGAAAAAAAATTGGTTTCGAATTTTTTTTTCGATTTTTTTTTCAAAATATGATACGTAATATGACAGGGAAGTTTGAAATATTTTTTCAAAATTTCATCACACTCATGAACATGAACAAAGTCCTAGACATCAACAAGGTTTAATAGGATTGATATGATATATATCAACAAGTGCCTATGAAGTGAGCTGGTGTTGGGGTTGGATAGAACTGCGAAGTTAAGCATGCTCGGGCTGGAGTAGTGTGAGGATGGGTGACCTTCCGGGAAGTTTGACCACGGAGTGCGATTTGACTTGAGATTAAGCCATAGTGACCCGAGATTAAGAAAAAAAATCAAAAAAAATGAAAAAGAAATTTCAAAAAAAAATTGAAAAAAAATTGTTAGTAATGGCGCACTTCTATGTGGTGCGCCATTACTAAGTCAGATAGTAATGGCGCACCAGATAGGCATAGTAATGGCGCACTATAGGTGCGCCATTACAATCTGGGATACTAATGGCGTAATAATAGTGGCGCACCTATAGTGCGCCATTAATGGCCAAAACAGGTGCCCCACTAATTAGCCTTTTCCTAGTAGTGATCGCAATCGTTTTGAACCTTTTTTGACGGTTTTTACACCACCGTTTGAGATTATGGCATCGCACATAGTTTCGTCGAAGGGTCTCTGATCGTAGTGTCGCGTTTGGACCATCCTGCAGTAGTGACACATGACACCCTAGAAGATCATCCATCTTCGGCACCCTCTTGTGTACGCGATGGTTCACTATTGTTGATTATGATGAGGCCCAAAGATAGTTAGCATATCGTCGACAGCTAGAGCCGAGCCCCAATTACGGCACGTGCGACCGCACTAGACGATTACAGTCGTTAACGCCAGCTGCTAGAATTCAAGTGAGCCAACGGCCTCTATTTTTGCCGCGGGGACATATTTTTTGCGTGAACACGAGTGCATGCCTGACGACAGCACTTGCGAAGATGACAGACTACTACACCGAGATTCGGGAAGTTCGAGCTGACAGCGAGGAACACCATGTTTTGTATTCTCTTGTTTTTGCACTTTCCAGGAGAATAATTTTTCGGTGACAAAAAAACTGAGAAAAAATAAGTCACTTATTTTCAACTCTAGAAGGTCCCAAGAAGGGGAGAGGTGGAATGGTGCCCATCTGCACCTTGTGCTCCCAACTCACAACCAGGGTGGCGTGACCAGGGCCACTTGGACGCCATGGGCACCCCTCCACCGCCTCCATGTTCCCCTAACATTATACACTCCTTAAGCTTGTATATATAGAGGCATAAACATGGATGCCAGAAAAATGTACTATATATATCAAAATGAACTACTTCCACTCTACACACAAATACCATCACCTCTTATAAACTCGTGTTTGTAAAACATGGATACAAAAACTATTACAAGCTGGATGATAAAACAAGGTACAAAAACAAAGGATGAAATAGGGATATGTGGGCTGAAGCAAGAGCTTATAATGGAGTTGGAGGAGTAGAATGGATATCTTTCCTCTTTTGCCACTTCACTATTTGGTGGTAGTGTGCCTTGTACCCTGAGTATGCCATGGTACTTATAAAGGGGCAAAGGGGAGGCATATCCCATGGCCAGCCAATTTGCACTTCCTTCAAGATGCAAAAAACCTCCACTCTCTGCTCACATAAATATGGCAAATGAATATTGGGATATTATTTATATATACATTAATGATGCACATCTTCATAAAAGCCATATTGGTGACTTATGTGACGACAAAGGGATGTGTTGGGTAGCACAAGAGAATGGATGTAGAATTAGGGAAGGCTGATGGGACAAAGGGCAACGACGATGTAGAGGATCATGTGTGAGAGGTGCTCAGGGAAGGAGGGAGGGATAAGTAGGATTATAAATATTTAGAAATGAAAATATATTACAAAATTATTTGAGGAGGTTTATAAATGCAATGACGTACTTCAGAGTATTGTGTTAAAAATCAATGTCTCGCGAAATGTTAAAACAATCTCAAGTAGCTTTGAGCCTCTCTCCGACAAATTATGCAAAACATACCATCGATTATAGTTGGCAAATAAATTATGTAACTATTTCTTTCTGGTATTTGTTTGTAAAAGTGACAATGGACAAATATGCATCCTATTGCGCCATATTTATATTGGTGCCGATCAAGCAATATATCAATGCCATGGAATCAAGGATAGCGTCTCATGTTCTTCAAGCTTAGAACGAACAAACTTTAACATTAATGTTTCAAAATTAAACAACACAATGAAACTAAACAACACGACAATGCATACATAAGAAAACATAGTTCCATGAGCAGAAAAGTATTTCATCCATCGCTCAAGGAAGTTCGAATGTGCTAGACCATGGTGTTCTTCTTCTTGTTGACGACTTCCTTAATTACGGACTCGAGATCCTGAACCTTGATAGGCTTGGGCACAAAAATATCAGCACCAGCACTTATGAACACCTCCATGGCATCGTCATCAGCTGACATCCCAACAATCTTCACATCACTTTCCCCCATAGCACGGATCTTTACAACTGCCTGTTAAGAAACACAACAAGTGAATTTTTAGTTTATTTGCAAACTTAAAACAAGGACTTATGTTCAAATCAATACATTTCTAAAAATTGTAAATAAATTGAAAATCCAAAGGGAAAGCTAAGCACCTCAGGACCAGTCATGATGGGCATGTCCTTATCGCAAAAAATAATGTCAAACTTCTTCCCCTTGAGGAATAGGTCAACTGCTTCTTTTCCATTCACGGCGAGAGTAATCTCACATTGATAATTGCGTAACTTCTGCGAGAGGACCATCCATTGAACTGTGTTGTCCTCAACAACTAGTACCTTCATAGAGGAGGATCCTTGGGCCTTGGATGCCATGATCAGCTAAGTGAATTTGAAAATAGATAAAGAAATTAGTTATTCCCTTACACACTCATGCCAAATACACGCAAGGAGATTGTTATTCTTGAAAAGAGTCAATAGAAAAAATGTAATATTAATTAGTGACATCATAGTTTCACTAATATAGAATTCCCAAAACATGATCAAAAAGTAATAGAAGAAATCTGGTACCTTCCATCCTATAGATTGATGATTGTTATATGCATGATTAATTTTGCATGTTTCCATTTATGAAATCATGTAGGTCCAGAAAATAAACCATAAATAATGGCAACACGTATATATAGAGGCATAAACATGGATGTCAACACAAGTGTACTATATAGATCAAATGAACTACTTACACCCTACACATATATAAACTCACCTCTTGTAAACTCATGTATATAATACATGGATACAAAAACTACAAAGGGTGGATGATGAAAAAAGATTGAGAAACAAAGAATGGAATAGGTATATGAAGGCTAAGGCTAGAACTTACAATGGAGGAGATGGAGGACCAGGAGGTCCAGGAGGAAGGGAATGGAGATCTTTCCACTCTTGCCGCTTGACTGCTTGGTGATGGTGTGCCTTGTACCCCGATTATGTTGTGTTATATACAGAGGGCCGAAGGGGAGACGCGCCTCATGGCCAGCCAATCTCCATCGCCTTCACGATGCAAAAAATCCGCACCGCTCTCCAATCTAATAAATATGGCAAACTAATAGTGGGAGATTTTATTAAATAATGATCCATCTTTCCAGATATGCAAGATTTCCCGCTTCTATATTGATAGAGGAGTGTGTTGGGTAGCATGAGAGAGGTGATGGAGGGTGGATGGGAAGAAGAACATTAGCGACACATAGGATCGGGGGTGAGTTCCCATCAGTGATGGGTGGGTGGGATAAGATGGGTTATAAATGTCCGTATATTGAAATATATTGCATAAATGCAAGGAAATGCTTTATAGTATCATGTTAAAAAACAATATATCACAAAATATTAGGAAATCTGAAGAGATCCTCGCCTTTCTCCTACGAATTATGCAAAAACAATATTAAACTCATTAAATAAATATGTTGGTGTACAAAAGTAGGGGCCCTTCTGTACCCCTTTACTTGTGCACGGGCAGTCGTAGCCGCGCCTGTGGCCATGCTTGACGGGGCAGAGGAAGGAAAGATACAAGACTACCAGGGCAGCGCTCAAGCCAGGGGCGCGAAGAGCAAAAGGACAAGATGGGCTTCCCCCGGCAAGAGCCTTGCCGGGACGGCCTACGGAGCCCCGGCAAGAGCCTTGCCGAGGCAACTTGCCCGACACCAGCGAGGCCCGCTTCCCTCGAGCCTGAGAATTCTGACACAATCGACAACATCAAGACCAAGGTTCGGGAGCGCCTACATGATGGCATGCAGATCTTCTTAAAGACCAAAGATCCGCAAGGCCTACATAAGAACCAGAAGACAAGACGCTGGCAAGATCCCTGTTGAGGACGCCCGCAAGGCCCCGGCAAGACCCTTGCCGGGGGCGTCAGAAAGATCGCGGCAAGGCTTTGCCGCCCCATCGCCGCCCCAGCACCGTGGCTAGCCCACCAACTAGGCAAGTACCTTCGTGGCAGTATGTTGCTTCTTGGCCAACTAGTCAAGCACCTGCGTGGTGGCATGCAGATCTTCGTGAAGACCCTGCCACCGCACCAGCACAGCAACCTGCCAGCCTGCATGGCACTGCACGCCTCGTTGGCCTGGACGCACGTTGAAGCGAGGCAAAGCGGTGATGGACGGGACGGGCTCCATTGCCGTCCCCAATAAAGCAAGAGGAGACATAAGCAGCGCATTAAATGTGTTTTGTCCTGTGATGTCAGGCGATAAGCTTGTACACTGTAGATACTTTCCACCTCCTATGTGCCACTGTGGCGACCCCTTTGACCTATAAAAGGAGGCCCGAGGCATACTGAGGAAGGATTCAGCTTTTTGGGCTAGGCATGTGAAAGGATCGAGAAGAGGTGTCTAGAGGGGGGGTGAATAGACTCTTAACAAAGAAAAGTTGCATTTTTTAATTTCTTTAAGTTGATGTGGAGTTTTAGCACAAGTTTAAACATTCACAATACATATCAAGCACGAGAGTATATGAGCAGCGGAATGTAAAGCATGCAATTTGGAAGAATGTAAAGGGATGGGATTGGAGTGTGCAAACGCAATTGGAGACACGGAGATTTTTGGCATGGTTCCGATAGGTGGTGCTATCGTACATCCACATTGATGGAGACTTCAACCCACGAAGGGTAACGATTGCGCGAGTCCACGGAGGGCTCCACCAACAAAGGGTCCACGAAGAAGCAACCTTGCCTATCCCACCATGGCCATCGCCCACGAAGGACATGCCTCACTAGGGTAGATCTTCACGAAGTAGGAGATCTCCTTGCCCGTACAAACTCCTTGGTTCAACTCCACAATCTTGACGGAGGCTCCCAAGTAACACCTAACCAATCTAGGAGACACCACTCTCCAAAAGGTAATAGATGGTGTGTTGATGATGAACTCCTTGCTCTTTTGCTTCAAATGATAGTCTCCCCAACATTCAACTCTCTCTCACAGATTTGGATTTGGTGGAAAGATGATTTGAGTGGAAAACAAGTTGGAGAAGGCTAGAGATCAATATTTATGTGGTTGGAATGGAATATCTTGACCTCAACACATGAGTAGGTGGTTCTCTCTCAGAAAATGTATGCTGGAAGTGTAGGCATGTTCTGATGGATCTCCTAACGAATGAAGAGTGGGTGGAGGGGTATATATAGCCTCCACACAAAATCTAACCGTTATACACAACTCACCAAACTCGGTGGGACCGAATAATGAAACTCGATCAGACCGATTTAGTTCAAAATGTGAACGTTAGGATAATCGGTGGGACCGACATGTCAACTCGGTGGGACCGATTTCATTATGGTTAGGGCATAACGTAATCTCGGTGAGACCGATTACACAAACTTGGTGAGACCGATTTTGGTAATAAGCTAACCAGAGAGTTGGTCAGGCAAACTCGGTGAGACCGATTACAAATATCGGTAAGACCGAAATTATTGCAACTGGCAACAGAGAGTTTGCAAGCCCATCTCGGTGAGACCGAGAACCCATTGGTGAGACCGAAGTGACTAGGGTTTGTGGCGGTGGCTATGTCAAGTGAACTCGGTGGCGCCGGATAGAATGTTTCGGTGGGGCCGAGTTTGACTTTTGGTTTGGGACATATGTGGATATGAGAAAGTGGTTGAGGGTTTTGGAGCATCTCACTAAGCACTTTGAGCAAGCAAGCCATTAAGCAACACCTCATCCCCTTTTAATAGTATTGGCTTTCCTATGGACTCAATGTGATCTTGGATCACTAAATGTAAATGTAGAGTCTTGAGGTTTTGAGCTTGAGCCAATCCATAGCACCTTGAAGGGGTTCCACATCCTCTTGTCCACGCAACTCCATCTGTTGAACTTGTCTGAAATATTCTAGATAAAAACATTAGTCCAACAGGAGATATGTTGACATTAATTACCAAAACCACCCAGGGAGCACTTGTGCTTTCAATCTCCCCCTTTTTGGTAATTGATGACAACATATATCAAAGCTGTAGACAAAGATACAGAGAATAACAAGTAAAGCTTTGGAAGGACATGTAACATGCATAGGCTGCCCCTATGTGTATGCAATCATGTCAATATGGAATGTAAGAGCGTGTGAATGCATAAACATGATAGAGCAAGCAATGTGTTACATGTATCTTGGCTATATGCATCAGAGCAAATGATGTGAATATATGAAGTTTTAACTTCATGTTCATGATTCCTTCTTGCAAACAATATGTACATCAACAAGAATTCATCATGCACATGAGTGTAATGCATATACTTACGTTGTGGTCTTAAGCTGGCTTAGGAAGAGATGAACCTGAGTAAACAAGGTTAGATAACACAGATATATCTACTAGACAGAGCAAAGAAAAGAACCACAAGAGTACCAAGATTGGGATGACATGTAGAGAGTGAGTACTAGGTACTCTATTTGATATAGACATGTCCCCAAAGGTAAAAGATGTGCAATAAATTTAAAGATTTCCTTCCCTAGCAGTCCTTCTCCCCCTGAATCTTATATTGGATAATGGGAGAAAATAGGGAAACAAAATCAGAGCAAAAGCAGATCAGATCATGGAAACATAACACGGACTAACATGTCTTTCCCCTCTTAAAGACATGTGACTTATCTCCTCTTGAGTACCAAGCATCTGGGGCCTTTGATGTGATTATCTCTCTCCCTGTTGAAGTACTCTCTCCCCTTTTGAAGTGATTAAGATTTGATGTTATCTCTCTCTCCCCCTTTGACATCAATTTCCAAGAAGGGGTCTTCTGGAGTGTGAGTCAAAATAGGTTTGGTCCTTGAGTCACAGAGCAAAGCAGCATATAGAATATGATGCTGGTAGAGGACAAGAATCATTGAGTGGAGATGGAACAAAAGTGCAGGGTGCAAGTGGCAAATTATCTTCTCTGCAGTGAAATCAGTGACACCGAGTTGTGTTTTTCGGTTACACCGAAATGGTTCGGATTGACCGAGAGTGATAGACCGGTGTGACCGAGTTCAATGCAGAGAAATGGCAATTTTCACCTCATCTCACTTAGACAAGTAAGATCTCACAAAGATTTGCAATGAATTTGATGCAGGAAATGCAGAACAAAACAGAGAAACGAAAAGAAAATCTAGATGAAGTTTTTTTTAAGGAAGGGGAACAATAATGCTAGGAATAAATGCAAGAACTCAAAGAAACACTAGAGAACTTCATCTAGAATTGGGCGGCGACAAAGTCACCTATGTTAGAGTATATTGACTGAGGAGTCAAGTGAGAACACTTGATCATAAGTCATACTCATCGTTAAAGCTCAAAATGGGGTTACCATTTTTCATTTAAGCATTTGATGTATTCACATCTTGTTGAGGTTCTTTGACCCATATCTTGGGGTAAAGCTTCTCTAAGATGGAATAACATACCTTGGGTTGTGGTGTTGAAGAACTTGATCATGTAGTTGAACTTGCGTGGAGTGCTCAAGGTTGATGTAGCGCATCAATGGTTGGGAGCAACACTTATAGTTTGCGTTCATCTACCTACATGGGTTAGTCTTGCAAGGAAGAGCACTTGTGTATCCAACATGACAATCAAATGAAATTTGATATAAAATTTGTCAAAAGGATATGTTGAACAGTTTAATGCTTCCTTGTCTTCAACCACCATGGTATAGAAACTTGGTGATGTAGAGATTGCTCAAGATGTGAGTGGATTGCAATCTCATGGATTTAGTTTCATCCAAGTACCTACAAGGGTTAGATAGCATGCAAGGGTACAAATATATCCGAGACACTTGATCATAAGAGAAAAGTCAAGGATTAGTCATAGGATCATGCCTTGCATGTATCCAAATGGAGTTGCTACTCCAAGTTTGAAGCATCAATGATGTTCAATTCACCTCTCAATCGGGAAAATACTTTCCCATGAAGCGGTTTGGTGAATATATCGGCCAATTGCTTATCGGTACGAACATGCTTAAGATCAATGTCCCCTTTAGCAACATGATCTCGAATGAAATGATGATGAACTTGAATATGCTTAGTTCGAGAATGTTGCATGGTATTGTGAGCAATCTTAATAGCACTCTCATTGTCACAAAGCAATGGAACATGTTTCACATTGATCCCATAATCCTTAAGAGTTTGGGTCATCCAAAGTAATTGAGCACAACATGAACCGGCGGCAATGTATTCCGCTTCGGCAGTGGATAAGGATACCGAGTTTTGTTTCTTGGAGGACCAAGACACAAGAGATCTACCAAGAAATTGACAAGTACCCGAAGTGGATTTTCTATCAACCTTGTCTCCGGCATAGTTTGAATCGGAGTAGACAACAAGATAAAAAAAAGACCTCTTAGGATACCAAATGCCAAAATTTGGTGTATGTATTAAGTATCTCACTATCCTTTTCACAGCCTTAAGATGACATTCTTTGGGGGCTGCTTGATATCGTGCACATGCACACTTAGCATAATATCGGGACGGGAGGCACATAGATATAACAATGAACCAATCATAGATCGGTAAACCTTTTGGTTAACTGATTTGCCATCCTTGGTCAAGTCAAGATGTCCACTAGTAGGCATGGGTGTTTTCATACCTTTGCTTTCTTGCATGTTGAACTTCTTGAATAAGTCCTTGGTGTACTTTGTTTGAGAAACAAAGGTGCCTTCCTTAGTTTGCTTGATTTGCAAACCAAGAAATAACTTGAGTTCACTCATCATAGACATCTCAACCTTCTTCGACATTAGCTTCCCAAACTTTTCACTAAAATGAGGGTTAGTCGAACCAAATATGATATCATCAACATAAATTTGGCACACAAATAATTCATCATTAACCCTTTTAGTAAAAAGAGTGGAATCTACCTTTCCAATCTCAAAGCCTTTTTCAATAAGGAACTTGGTCAAGCATTTGTACCACGCTCTTGCAGCTTGTTTAAGACCATAAAGAGCTTTGTGAAGTTTGTCAAGATGGTCGGGTTTCTTAGGATTGAGAAATCTGGGAGGTTGCTTAACATAAACTTCCTCCTCAATTTCACCATTTAGAAAGGCACTTTTGATATCCATTTGGTACAAGGTGATATCATGGTGATTAGCATAGGCAAGTAAGATGCGAATGGACTCAAGTCTAGCAACGGGGGCATATGTCTCACCATAGTCCATACCTTCGACTTGAGTGTAGCCTTGGGCGACGAGACGTGCTTTGTTGCGGATGACTTGACCATCTTCGTCTTGCTTGTTGCAAAACACCCATTTGGTACCAATGATGTTGTGGTTGTTGTCGGGATTCTCGACCAATGTCCACACTTGGTTTCTCTCAAAGTTGTGTAGCTCTTAATGCATGGCATTTATCCAATCCGGATCTTCCAATGCTTCTTCAACCTTCATAGGTTCAATGCTAGAGATGAATGAATAATGTTCACAAAAGTTAGCCAAACGAGTTTTAGAGTGAGTGATTCTCCCGGTTTGAATATCTTCAACGATGGTCTCTTGAGACTCTTGCTCGAACTCGTGAGAGCTTTTGCTTGGGTCGGGGTGGAACATCTTCTTCATTATCTTGGCCTTCTTCATTGTTGACGTTGTCGTTCTCTCGTCGTGGTGGAGAAGGAGGTTGATGAGGTTCATCTTGATGCATTTCCTCGTTTTCTTCATCTTGATGTGTCCCACTTGTGGATGCTTCCATGTCAACTCTTGGTTCACCTTGTCGTGAGGTAGAAGCTTCCACTTGGATGGACGAGGTACTCTCCTTCACCTCCGTTGGACGAATCTTGCCAATAGACAAGTCTTGGATAGCTTCCGAAGGGTCTTTGTCTCCTACATCAATTGGCAATTGCTCTACTTGCGAGCCGTTAGATTCATCAAACTTCACATCTACCGTCTCTTCAACCTTTCGGGTGAAATTATTGTAGACACGGTAAGTGTGAGAGTTTGAGCCATAACCAAGTAGGAAACCCTCATGAGATTTAGGAGCAAATTTAGAACGACGATGCTTATCAAGAATGTAACACTTTGAGCCAAATACTCCAAAGTATCCAACTTGGGGTTTGTTACCGGTGAGGAGTTCGTATGCCAACTTGCTAAGTAGGTTGTGAAGATACAAGCGATTTGTTGCATGACAAGCCGTCTCAACCGCTTCCGCCCAAAAGTGTTTTGGAGTCTTTTACTCATCAAGCATCATTCTTTCCATCTCAATAAGAGTTCGGTTCTTGCTCTCAACAACTCCATTTTGTTGAGGTGTCTACGTAGCCGAGAACTCGTGTGGAATCCCTTCTTCGTCAAGAAAGGTATCCACATTTGCGTTCTTGAACTCCGTTCCGTTGTTGCTGCGAACCTTCTTGATCTTCACTTCAAATTGACTTTGGGCCTTCCTAGCGAAGTTCTTGAAGATCTTTTGGACCTGCGATTTATCATCAAGAAAGAACACCCACATAAATCTTGAAAAATCGTCGACTATAACTAGACCAAATGAGTTTCCACCGAGACTCTTGTAGGCATTGGGACCAAAGAGATCCATATGAAGTAGCTCGAGCGGTCTTCTCGTGGTCATGATGTTCTTCACGGGGTGACTTCCTCCAACCTGTTTTCCTGCTTGACAAGCACTGCACAATCTATCCTTGTCAAATATAACATCTTTTACTCCAAGGATATGATCACCTTTAATCAGCTTATCAAGATTTCGCATGCCCACATGACCTAACCTTCTATGCCACAACCAGCCTTTCGAAGATTTAGCAATTAAGCAAGTTCTAGGTTGAGCCTTTTTAGTGAAGTCAACAATATAAAGATCACCTGTACGTATACCGGTAAAGACCGTTTTATGATTATCTCTATGAAACACTGGGCAATCTACTTCAGTAAATAGGACATTGAAACAAAAGTCAGCAAGTCTAGATACGGAAAGTAGATTGTAGCCAAGAGATTCAACAAGCATAACATTTTGTATGGAGCTATCATGTGAGATGGCCACCTTACCAAGGCCAACCACCTTACCCTTTGATTTATCACCAAAAGTGACGTACTTCCGAGGGCCATCGTTTTCAACAAGCTCACGAAACATATCCTTGTCTCCGGTCATATGATCGGTACATCCACTATCAAGGAGCCATTCCTTTCCTCCAGCCATGTAGCCGCGAAGATTAGCCATAAGACCAAAGTGTCTCATTGCATCATCAAGGTCATTATCATCATCCTCATCATAGTATCCATGTTCAACATCATCTTGTAATTGATCATTTCCTAGAGAAGGTGATTCATTAGAAGTATGACCGTAATAATGTTCATCTCTATGGATTATAATGACTTCGGAAATGATATTGCTAATAATTCCAACATCTCGTTTGGCATGCATGAGATCATGAAGCTCCAACAGGCAATCATCATACTTAGGATCACTAGTACTCATCCTATTCAAGGCAATAGACTTATGAACACTAGTAGAAAACAGGGCTTTGGTTCGGCCAGAAAAGAGCATTAATCCCGGTTGCATTACGAACCGGGACTAATGTGAGCATTAGTCCCGGTTCGAGCGGCTAGGGCACCGTACAGGCATTAGTCCTGGTTCAAATGGGACCTTCAGTCCCGGTTGGTGCCACGAACCGGTACTAAAGGGTGCTATGCCCATTAGTACCGGTTCGTGGCACCAACCGGTACTAAAGGTCCCATTTTCAAACTCTACCCCCCCCCCCCCCCGTGGATCGACTTTTCAGTTTTGTAAAAAGCTAAAGAAAATGATAAAAACTTCAAAAATTAAAATCCTTCCAGATGTAGTTGTTGGAAATATGCCCTAGAGGCAATAATAAATTGGTTATTATTATATTTCCTTGTTCATGATAATCGTTTATTATCCATGCTAGAATTGTATTGATAGGAAACTCAGATACATGTGTGGATACATAGACAACACCATGTCCCTAGTAAGCCTCTAGTTGACTAGCTCGTTGATCAATAGATGGTTACAGTTTCCTGACCATGGACATTGGATGTCGTTGATAACGGGATCACATCATTAGGAGAATGATGTGATGAACAAGACCCAATCCTAAGCCTAGCACAAGATCGTGTAGTTCGTTTGCTAAGAGGTTTTCTAATGTCAAGTATCATTTCCTTAGACCATGAGATTGTGCAACTCCCGGATACCGTAGGAATGCTTTGGGTGTACCAAACGTCACAACGTAACTGGGTGGCTATAAAGGTGCACTACAGGCATCTCCGAAAGTGTCTGTTGGGTTGGCACGAATCGAGACTGGGATTTGTCACTCCGTGTAAACGGAGAGGTATCTCTGGGCCCACTCGGTAGGACATCATCATAATGTGCACAATGTGATCAAGGAGTTGATCACGGGATGATGTGTTACGGAACGAGTAAAGAGACTTGCCGGTAACGAGATTGAACAAGGTAGCGGGATACCGACGATCGAATCTCGGGCAAGTAATATACCGATTGACAAAGGGAATTGTATACGGGATTGATTGAATCCCCGACATCGTGGTTCATCCGATGAGATCATCGTGGAACATGTGGGAGCCAACATGGGTATCTAGATCCCGCTGTTGGTTATTGGCCGGAGAACGTCTCGGTCATGTCTGCATGGTTCCCGAACCCGTAGGGTCTACACACTTAAGGTTCGATGACGCTAGGGTTATAGGGAATAGGTATACATGGTTACCGAATGTTGTTCGGAGTCCCGGATGAGATCTCGGACGTCACGAGGAGTTCCGGAATGGTCCGGAGGTAAAGATTTATATATGGGAAGTCCTGTTTTGGTCACCGGAAAGGTTCCGCGTGTTATCAGTAACGTACCGGGACCACCGGGAGGGTCCCCGGGGTCCACCAGGTGGGGCCACCGGCCCCAGAGGGCTGCGTGGGCCAAGTGTGGGAAGGGACCAGCCCCTAGGTGGGCTGGTGCGCCTCCCACAAGGGGCCCAGGGCGCAGGAAGGGGGGAAGGGGAAACCCTAGGCTCAGATGGGCCTAAGGCCCACCTAATGGTGCGCCCCCCTCTCTCCCCCCTTGGCCGCCCCCAAGTCCCATCTAGGGCTGGCCGCACCCCTTGGGGGGGAACCCTAGATGGGGGCGCAGCCCCTCCCCCTCCCCTATAAATAGTGGGGGTTTTGGGGCTGCCATACACATGAGACCTCCTCTCTCTTGGCGCAGCCCTACCCCTCTCCCTCCTCCTCCTCTCCCGCAGTGCTTGGCGAAGCCCTGCAGGATTGCCACGCTCCTCCATCACCACCACGCCGTCGTGCTGCTGCTGGACGGAGTCGTCCCCAACCTCTCCCTCTCTCCTTGCTGGATCAAGGCGTGGGAGACGTCACCGGGCTGCACGTGTGTTGAACGCGGAGGCGCCGTGGTTCGGCGCTTAGATCGGAATCAACCGCGATCTGAATCGCTACGAGTACGACTCCTTCATCCGCGTTCCTGCAACGCTTCCGCATCGCGATCTACAAGGGTATGTAGATGCACCCCCCTTCCCCTCGTTGCTAGATTACTCCATAGATTGATCTTGGTGATGCGTAGAAGATTTTGAATTTCCGCTACGTTCCCCAACAATAGTTATGTTACTACAGGTACTAGTTAGGAAAATTTAAAAACTTAAATTTGGACATGTTTTCCAAAAAGTGTAGGGAAAATGTAATACGGCTATAACTTTTGCATACGACGTTAGAAAAAACGTATAATATATCAAAATGTTCAGCACAAAAATCCGCATCCGATTTTGACCGCCTACGGCCTGTTTGCAAATTTTTAGAATCCTCAAATTCTAAAAGGAAAAAAAGTTATGCTCAAATTTCAATTTTTTTTGAATTTTGGTTAAATCAGGTCAAACTTTGGTCAAACTACTTATTCAAGAAGTATTAGTGTTACTAAATAATTATTCAATAATATTAGTGTTACTAAATAATTATTCAATAATATTAGTGTTACTAAATAATTATTACAGTTTTTTAGAATTTTGGTCAAATCTGGTCAAACTGTGGTCACACTATGGTCAAACTATGGTCAAACTACTTATTCAAGAAATATTAGTGTTACTACATAATTATTCAAGAATATTAGTGTTACTAAATAATTATTTCAATTTTTTAAATTTTGGTCAAATCTGGTCAAACTGTGGTCAAACTGTGGTAAAACTATGGTCAAACTACTTATTGAAGAAATATTAGTGTTACTAAATAATTATTGTTTTTTAGAATAATAGTTTCAAACTCAAACAGTGAAACATGTGACTTCATGCTCAAGCTAAACTCCTGAGGGTTAATAGGATTGACATCTTTCTATTGTCAGGTAAACAACAAGTGCAGACATGGAAACGAGGGGGGATAGAACCCGAAAGTTAAGCGTGCTCAGGCTGGAGTGACCAGCCGGGAAGTTAGATGATTTGGAATGATGATGGGTGATTAGAGATTAGAGGTTAAATTGAGCAGTGATGAGGGGTGATTAGAGATTAAATTGGAAAATAATTCAGAAATTTGAAAATCGAAAAAAATTCAATTTTTTTTAAAAAAATTCAAATGTTTTTTCGTAAAAATACCTTTAGTACCAGTTGGTGTTACCAACCGGGACTAAAGGTGGAGCTCCAGACAGTGGCCACGTGGACGGCCTTTAGTCCTGTAAGAACCGAGACTAAAGGGGGAGGCTTTAGTAACGACCCTTTAGTCCCGGTTCCAGAACCGGGACTAATGGCCCTTATGAACCGGGACAAATGACCCTTTTTCTACTAGTGGAAGAATCTCATCTAGATTTTTCAAGGAATAATTTGGGAATCGTTTCTCAAGAAATCTCCATATGATGTAAGCACAATCAAGAGTAGGAAAACAACCAATCAAGTTTCTAGGCAAACCTGTAGTGATAAGATTGACAGTTCTAAGGTTGTGAATCATGTCAATAGACTCATCAAGGGTAGGATGTAAAGGAACAACATGAGGTGCACAAGGGCTAATAATATACTTGCTCAAATGATATTCATTGAAAACACAAGCATCTTATTTTCCACTCATGAAAGGACTCTGCATCAAGTATAGGCACTCTACGTCTAAGCCTCCCCAACGTAGACTCATCCATCTTCCTCCAAAGGTGTTTAAACCAAAGCAATGGAGACCAAAGCTCTGATACCAATTGAAAGGATCGAGAAGAGGTGTCTAGAAGGGGTGAATAGACTCTTAACAAAGAAAAGTTGAAGTTTTTAATTTCTTTAAGTTGATGTGGATTTTTAGCACAAGTTTAAACCTTCACAATACATATCAAGCACGCATGCCAAGAGTATATGAGCAGCAGAAAGTAAAGGATGCAATTTGCAAGAATGTAAATGGATGGGATTGGAGTGTGCAAACGCAATTGGAGACATGGAGATATTTGGCGTGGTTCCGATAGGTGGTGCTATCGTACATCCACGTTGATGGAGACTTCAACCCACGAAGGGTAACGGTTGCGCGAGTCCATGGAGGGCTCCACCCATGAAGGGTCCATGAAGAAGCAACCTTGTCTATCCCACCATCGCCATCGGGCACGAAGGACTTGCCTCACTAGGGTAGATCTTCACAAAGTAGGCCGTACAAACTCCTTGGTTCAATTCCACAATCTTGACGGAGGCTCCCACGTAACACCTAACCAATCTAGGAGATACCACTCTCCGAAAGGTAATAGATGGTGTGTTGATGATGAACTCCTAGCTCTTGTGCTTCAAATGATAGTCTCCCCAACACCCAATTCTCTCTCACAGATTTGGATTTGGTGGAAAGATGATTTGAGTGGAAAGCAAGTTGGAGAAGGCTAGAGATCAAGATTTATGTGGTTGGAATGGAATATCTTGACCTCAACACATGAGTAGGTGGTTCTCTCTCAAAAAATGTATGCTGGAAGTGTAGGCATGTTCTGATGGCTCTCCTCACGAATGAAGAGTAGGTGGAGGGGTATATATAGCCTCCACACAAAATCTAACCGTTACACACAAATCACTAACCTCGGTGGAACCGAATAATGAAACTCGGTTAGACCGATTTAGTTCAAAATGTGAAAGTTAGGATATTCGGTGGGACTGACATGTCAACTCGGTGGGACCGATTTCATTATGGTTAGGGCATAACGTAATCTCGATGAGACCGATTACACAAACTTGGTGAGACCGATTTTGGTAATGAGCTAACCAGAGAGTTGGTCAGGCAAACTCAGTGAAACCGCTTACAAATCTCGGTAAGACCGAAATTATTGCAACAGGCAACAGAGAGTTTGCAAGCCCATCTCGGTGAGACCGAGATCCCATCGGTGAGACCGAAGTGACTAGGGGTTGTGGCAGTGGCTATGTCAAGTGAACTCGGTGGCGCCGGATAGAATGTTTTGGTGGGGCCGAGTTTGACTTTTGGTTTGGGACATATGTGGATATGAGAAAGTGGTTGAGGGTTTTGGAGCTTCTCACTAAGCACTTTCTGCAAGCAAGCCATTAAGCAACACCTCATCCCCTTTTAATAGTATTGGCTTTCCTATGGACTCAATGTGTTCTTGGATCACTAAAAGTAAAATGTAGAGTCTTGAGCTTTTGAGCTTGAGCCAATCCTTTGTCCTTAGCACCTTGAAGGGGTTGCACATCCTCTTGTCCAGGCCACTCCATCTGTTGAACTTGTCTGAAATATTCTAGATAAAAACATTAGTCCAACATGAGATATGTTGACATTAATTACCAAAACCACCCAGGGAGCACTTGTGCTTTCAGCTGCACCGCAGCTAGTTCAAGTACTCAAGAACACTCAAATATACGCCGAAAGCTGGACTAGGGTATTACACATCCTTGCGGCCCGAACCTGGGTAAAATCTCCTCGTACTGATCTTCTAGACCTGCTCTTTGCACAGCTCCGCGCCCGCCAACCATAGAAGGGATCCTTGTGGTCTCATAGGTGTGGTTTCCTCGACAAAATATATTTAACTATTTACTTTTTTGATATTTGTTTATATATGTGTCAATGGGAAATATGCATGCTACTTATTACATTGCATAGTGTCAGTTTATATGTGTCCAATGTATCTACGCACCTTGTTTGGGTACATTGAATTACCACCCTACACAGATAGACCGCCGGACATGCCAGCACAAGAAATCAACCCGGCATATGCTTTTACAGTCCAAGACTAAAAGGATAGAAAACAATGTAAAAAAGATTTATTTATTGATCTATGCAACTGTACAACGTTGACTTACAAGGCTCCAAGTCTCAATAATGTATTGAGGTCAGAGGAGTCACTACAAAAATAGACACATCTGTGACATTATGGCCCGAACGAAATTTCTTCTGTCATGGAAGTGGCACTTCCATGATGATAATTGTGACAAAAACACATATCATCATAAATGTGGTGTGCTCCTACTTCTATGGCGAAAAGTTATGACAAAAAATGGGGTTTTCCGTCCTAGGCACGTTGGAGTAGCACCTGTATGACATTCTTTGGGACGTCCATGACATAAAAGATCATGGTAGAAGTGAGGGCGAGAATTGTTTGGGTATTTCCTGGTATACGGTGGGCAATCGGTTGGTGATCAGGCCCAAGGGATGCAGTATGCAAGACTACCACCAACACTTCGGGACCCACATACATCACTTGCTATCGCTCGACCCATGGTGAGCCCCATGTTTCTTGTGTCCCAGTTTCTCCTCGGGCTGAAGGATGAGTTGCGACTAGTGTCCACCTTCAGGCCCCAAGGTACATCACCCGAGCTGCAATTTTTGCTTCTATCCAAGAGGAAGAACTCAATCAATAACAGGTCCCGTGCACCATTGCCCCGCGCCTGTCGGATGAACACCACATATGCTAGCCCCAATCCAGGCACGTGCAACCATGCCAAGATGACCCGGGGGAGGTGATTACATTCATTAGAGCTAGCGGCTCTAATTGAGGTGAACGAGTGACCTCTATTTTTGCCGCAGGGGCAAGTATCCGCGTGAACACCAGTGCATTTTAGCAACGGCACATGCGAAGTTGACGGACCACCGTGTCGGGCTTTGGGAAGTTCTGGCTGACAGCGAAGGGCTCCACTATTTGTTTTATCTCATTTTTTGGACTTTCCAGGAGAATAATTTTTCATTGACAAAAAACCCGAGAAAAGTTAAGTCACAATTTTTCATGTCTAGAAGGTCCGAAGGAGCACCGGAGAGGCGGAAGGTGGTGCCCATGGGCCCCTTCCGCCCCAACTCGCGACCAGGGGGCGCGATCCATGGCCACTGTCGGATTTCGGGTTTCGGCAAAACCCTTAAGGTTCGAACACTGGGGTGCGCGCGAAGATCTCCCCCTCACTGATCACGCCCTCACACGCTTCGCGATCTCTAGTCTAGGCACGGCGAACTCACAACACACGAGGACACAAGATTTATACCGATTCGGGCCACCGTTGTGGTGTAATACCCTACTCCAGTGTGGTGGTGGTGGATTGCCTCTTGGGCTGAGGATGAACAATACAAGGGGAAGAACAGCCTCCTGAGGAGAGGTGCTCTTGTGCTTGGTGAGTGGGTGTGTGGTTGAGGATCCGATCTCTCTCCTATGGTGGCTAGCCCTATTTATAGAGGCCCTGGTCCTCTTCCCAAATATTGAGCAGGAAGGGATCCCACAACGGCCAAGTTTGAAGGGGGACAGCTAGTACAGCTTATCCTGACAAAAGTAGTCTTCGCCTGCCAAAGGCTCTGGTGGTGACACCGTCTTGGGGTCCACGATGACCTCCGTCCTGCCGTCCTGCTGGTCTTGGTCTCGTTGTACCGATATGGAAACCTTTGCTTGACGCCTCGTTACTCCTCGCCTGCGCTTGCCTCCTTAGAACCAAAGAGGAAACAAGGACACTATGCGCGCTGGCGCCCGCCTGGTCTCGATCGTCATGGCTTGCGTCATTGGAACCTCGCGAGGTTTGCCTTTCCTTGATCTCTCCGCCCCTCGCGAGCCAGCCTGGTGAGGCTGCTCCCGAGAGGGTCTTGTGTCGCCCGCCTCGCGAGGCTTGGCCCCTCGCGAGGGTCTTGAGTGCTCGCTGGTGAAGATGGGCCGTACGGGCCCGCTTGTGGAGCCACGCTGTGGGCCGCAGGCAGGAAAGTCTAGGGACCCCCGTTCCCAGAACGCCGACAGCCACATGGACCCCATAGGCACCACTCCACCGCCTCCATGTTCCCATGACATTATACACTCCTTAAACTAGTAATATCTAGTATTTCCTGTGTAATTATTAGGGTATATTAATGGTAACACTGTATGTCCATATATTCCATTTTATAGTAACATTATATCTTCATATAGTCCATTTACTATATCTTCATATCACTACTGCAGGATGCTGCTAACGTGATACTACAATCAAAGACCCTTCGACAAAACTGTGTGCGATGCATTAATCGCAAACGATGATGTAAAAAAACCGTCAAAAAAGATGCAAAACATTTGCGATGGCGGATACATAAAACACAGTTCAGATTTTAGTTGCGTGTGTGATGCGGGGCATATAGTTCTGTTCAATGAACTGTTTGTGATGAGGAAGAACAACAGAAATAGACAGCCAGATGAAGTTGTGTGCGATATATGACATACAGTTCACTCGGATAAACTATTTGTGGTGAGGCGGAACAACAGAAATGGGCAGCTAGATGAAGGTGTGCGCGATATACGGCATACAATTCACTCAGATGAACTATTTGTGATTAGGCAACACAAAAGAAACGTTCAGCCAGATCAAGGTGTGTGCGATATATGGCATACGGTTCACTTGGATGAACTATTTTCGATTAGGCAACAGAACAGAAACAGTTCAGCCAGATCAAGGTGTGTGCAATGGAGGGCATATAGTTCATTTTGATAAACTGTTTGTGTTGATCCAAGAGAACAGAAAGGTTTTGTGTAAACAAGATGTGTGTGATACACGACAAACATCCAATTACATAGGTGGCTAGTACACACATGACATTTCCACACACCAAAGTTAACTATTATATGCATAATTAACTAGGATAAACGATCATCTGGTCGTCATCTATTTCCTGTGAGGCTTGCCGCTACTGCTCTACTAGGATAAACAGAACAATATTCTTTACTATGAATAGTGTGCTCTATTGGGCACACAAGTATATGGATCATGGCTGTCGTGGAATTGTCACGGCAGATGTCCTAGGACTTAGTCGTGAGGCCAGCGCATCTATGTAATAGCTTGAGAGGGGTTGAGCGGAATCGAGAGACGCAACACAAGACGAGGATTTAGACAGCTTCGGGCCCCGGGAAACATCATCCGGTAATAACCCTACATGCTGTTTGAGGCTAGATCTCATTACGCTCATGAGGGAGTCGCCGTAAACCGGCTCTCCTCTAATTGTGTCTAGCCCTAGAGATTATTGATTGTTGCATGTCCCTCTTTGGGAAGCCCTACCCCTCCTTATATATGTTGAAGGGGCAGGTTACATGTGGAGTCCTATTAGGATTAGGACTAGTCTATCTCTAATACAAACCGGATACAAGTCCAGGTCTTAACTCCTTGTAAGACAAATATCCCTCACGCCTTTCCTTGTAAACTGGCCCACCATAGTATGAACCGGCCTTCATGAACTGCCCGTTGGGCCACCGGGTCTTGTCGCTCCTCTGACCCGCCTGCCAGATTACCAAAGAATCGTAAACCGCCAGGTCCAAACTGGTCGCCAGTGAATTGTTAAGTCTCAGCCGGGTCTCAAGTAAACCGCCACGTCCGGCCGGGTTATACTTCCGGCCGGTTTACGCCGCGGGGTATATCCCCGACAATGGCCTTGGGCGAGCAATGTGCCCGCACGCGTCATGCTAGCTCGATGTTCCTTCTATGCTAAGTTTCCATTAATTGATGGCGTTTTACGAACACGCCACCGTTTCCCACCATTTCCTCACCGGTTTCCCGCCGCCACCCAACGATATTGTGCATAAACCTAGGCGGCGCGCGACGCACGGAGGCAACAAGCGCAGCCTGTAGCACATCCAACTTTTCCAAGCATGCCAGCCCACCAAAGCGCCACCTCTGCCATCAACCTCCTCGACGAGGAAAACGAGAAGGTGGCATGGCCCGTCGAGGCCGAGGCGCTCCCCGGCAACGCGATGGACGACGCCGTGATGCCCGTCATCGCCAGGGTTGAGCAGACCCTTGGCGCATGGCGCTTTAGTGCCGCGAATCAAGATAGGCATGTTAGCGCCGAGAAGCTGCAGCTCGCCGCACAACATGATCGATGGTGCGCCGCAGAGCAAGCTAGACGCGTCCGCGCCGATAGACTGCGGCTCTCCGCACAGCGAGACCGTTGGAGTGCCGCACAGGAAGAGCGGATCCATCGGCGTTTTCCTGGTGTCGACAGGGAGTCGCAGCTGGGTACACGTCCCGTCAGTACCCCCATTAATTCCTCGCGAGGAGTGGGCAGAGGCCGTCTGCGCCGTACTTGCGCCAGAGGCCGTCCGCGCCGTACTTGCACCGGACGCCCGGTGCGCCATTCGCATGGGTCGCGTCGTTCGCCTTGTCTGCTGGCCGCTCGATGCCAACGTGCTGGTCGCTAGGATCTATCGCCTCCTTGCCCTAGGTGTCCACCTGGGCGTAGTAGACGAACATGGCCGTCACATCCTCAAGCTGGTGATCTTCGATGAAATAGCCAACTTGGAGCTCGAGATCGCGTTCCAGATGTACCGCAAGCGTGTCGACCGCTTGGACAAACGCCTGCACGAGTTCAGGCAGAGCCAAGAGCTACCGTAGGCAAGGGCTGCTGGTCATGGTCTCATGGACGCATTATATTTTTTTGAGTCGATCATTTCGTCGTGGATCGCTATGTATTCACAACAATCATAATATTGCTCTGTTTCAATGTGTGTACTCTGTTTTCCATTCTTATATGTTCTGTTTCAATGTGTGTATATATGCTTTCCATTCTGTATATGTGGATGATAACAGCTAGATACAAACTAGTATACGAAAACAGATCGAAAATGGAATTCATAATGTATATTAATTGTTCATTAGTTCATCACAGACTATATATAATATCATCACATATACGTGATGATACTTAACTACTAGGTACAATGCATAAAATTGAAAACGAACAATACTAAAACTAATAATCCCTCCTTGGGGTAGTATTCCGGCAGCCCCTCGCCAGCAGCTCCCTGGTGCGCGGCGTCTTCCCAGCACGAAGGCAGTACTCCGCCTCCTCCGCCTCGCAGTTCTTGACGTACCGATCTTCCTCTTGCTAGCGGACGAGCGCGAACGATCTTGCCATTTCGTTGGGCGCCCACCATAGCTGCTTATCGGTGGCACGCTGGAGCTTATCGGCCCACCTGCACGCAGCAATGAGGCGCCTAGCGCCTTTTACCTTCCTCGCGAAGTACCAGCCTTTGTATACCTCCTCCGCACGACGACGCGCCCGCCCCCAAAGCTCCACCACCTCCTTTTTCTAGGCGGCATCATCAGCTTCACATGCCGCCTGGTACCTGGCTTCCTCATCTGCCATTTCTTTCTTGAAAGCCACTTGCCTGGCTTTCTCAGCCGGCGGCAGCGACTTCCACAGACAAAGATTGTACTGGCCCGAAAGCCACTCCAAAGTTGGAGGGTCTGGTGCAACCTCGTCCGGTGACGCGTAGGGGTCCTCCTCGTCGCTGCTCTTCAACTGAGCATCCTCGGGGGGCAGCGCCTCCTCGTCGGCACGCGGGCAGATCGGCGGCGCCATGGCTGAAATTTGAGAGAGAGAGAGAGGAAGGGCGGGCGGGGGGAGGATGTAGATGAGAATGCATGCAGGACGACGTGAGCAAGGTAGTATTTATTGGAGGCCGGAATCTTGATCTACGGGAACAGTACACACGCCGGTCGCCGGAATATATGAGTACTGTTATTTGAATTACACACGATTCCTGCAACAAAAGCTGTGTGTGAACTTAATAGCTGACGGTTTCCAATACAGAACCATGCGTGATTAATAACCCGTGCCACTCGCCTTCCAAACCTCGAGGCATGAAATAGATTGCCCATTGTGTGGGGCCCGGTTGTCTTGCCAGATCTTTACATTTTCTTTCCTGAACACCAGATATTGACATCGTCTGATCATTTTTTATTTTTATTTTAATTTAAATTCCATGTCACTCCATGCATGTGTCCAAGCCGTGACACCAATATGTTTGAAAATTTGTTCCAATTTACTGCACATGGAATTAACTCGCACACAAGTACACAAATATGATTTTTCAAACCGTTATGGTTAGCAGTTGCTTGTAGATGTAGTTCAAATTTCGATTGCGGTCATTAAATGGCTAGAAAATCACTTAAATGTCTTAAAAAGGTTAAATGACCCCTGAAATTTTCCAAATTTTGACATGACAGTTGTATTAGTGCACCTTAACTATAGAATTTTTTTGAACGCCATAAGAGGAAGCTATCGTCGATTCATCATCAAAAATGCATTGTTCCCTCACAGAACCACGAGCCTTCTAGTGAGTTGCTCCGGTTTGTGACGGGTGTGTGTCCAAACTTTCGTCAAACAGGCCAATTTTTTTAACAAATCATCTTGGTGGCATGACATTACGTCAAGCAAGGTTTCATGTGTTTCTGATCATTTTTTATTTTTTTGGAATTTAAATGCCATGGCACTCCATGCATGTGTCCAAGCCATGACAGCAATATCTTTGAAAATTCCTTCCAATTTACTGCACATGGAATTAACTAGCACACAAGTACACAAATATGATTTTTCAAACCGCTATGGTTAGCCGTTGCATGTAGATGTAGTTCAAATTTGGATTACGACCATTAAATAGCTACAAAATAACGTAAATTTCTTAAAAAGGTCAAATGACCCCTGAAATTTTCCAAATTTTGACATGCCAGTTGTATTAGTGCACGTTAACTGTAGAAAAAACTTGAACGCCATAAGAGAAAGCTATCGTCTATTCGTCATCAAACATTTACTGTTCCATCTCCGAACCACGAGCCTTCTAGTGAGTTGCTCCGGTTTTGAGGGGCGTGTGTCCAAACTTTTGTCAAACAGGCCAATTTTTTTACCACATCATTTTGGTGGCATGACATTACATCAAGCAAGGTTTCATGTGTTTCTGATCTTTTTTTATTTTTTGGAATTTAAATTCCATGGCACTCCATGCATGTGTCCAAGCCGTGACAGCAATATGTTCGAAAATTCCTTCCAATTTACTGCACATGGAATTAGCTTGCACACAAGTACAAAAATATGATTTTTCAAACCATTATGGTTAGCCGTTGCATGTAGATGTAGTTCAAATTCGGATTACAATCATTAAATGGCTAGAAAATCACTTAAATGTCTTAAAAAGGTCAAATGACCCCTGAATTTTTCCAGATTTTGACATGACAGTTGTATTAGTGCACGTTAACTATAGAAATTTTTTGAAGGCCATAAGAGGAAGCTATCGTCGTTTCATCATCAAGCATGCATTGTTCCCTCTCGGAACCACGAACCTTCTAGTGAGTTGCTCCGGTTTGTGAGGGTGTGTGTCCAAACTTTCGTCAAACAGGCCAATTTTTTACCACATCATCTTGGTGGCATGACATTACGTCAGGAAAGGTTTCATGTGTTTATGATCATTTTTAATTTTTTGGAATTTAAATGCCATGGCACTCCATGCATGTGTCGAGGTCGTGAGACCAATATGTTTGAAAATTCCTTCCAATTTACTACACATGGAATTAACTCGCACACCAGTACACAAATATGATTTTTCAAACTGTTATGGTTAGCCGTTACATGTAGATGTAGTTCAAATTTGGATTACGATCATTAAATGGCTAGAAAATGACTTAAATGTCTTAAAAAGGTCAAATGATCCCTGAAATTTTCCAAATTTTGACATGACAGTTGTATTAGTGCACGTTAACTGTAGAAAAATTTGGAAGGCCATAAGAGGAAGCTATCGTCGCTTCGTCATGAAACATCCATTGTTCCCTCTCGGAACCACGAGCCTTCTAGTGAGTTACTCCGGTTTGCGAGGGTTGTGTGTCCAAACTTTCATCCAAAAGGCCATTTTTGTACCACATCATCTTGGTGGCATGACATCACGTCAAGCAAGGTTTCATGTGTTTCTGATAAACTTTTTTTTTGGAATTTAAATGCCATGGCACTCCATGCATCTGTCCAGGCCGTGACATCAATATGTTTGAAAATTCCTTCCAATTTACTGCCATTGGAATTAACTCGCACACAAGTACACAAATATGATTTTTCAAACCGTTATGGTTAGCCATTGCATGTAGATGTAGTTCAAATTTGAATTACGGTCAATAAATGGCTAGAAAATCACTTAAATGTCTTAAAAACGTCAAATGGCCCTTGGAGATTTCCAAATTTTCACATGACAGTTGTATTAGTGGACGTTAAATGTAGAAATTGTTTGAAGGCCATAAGAGGAAGCTATCGCCCGTTCGTCATCAAACATGCATTGTTCCCTCTCGGAACCATGAGCCTTCTAGTGAGTTGCTCCGGTTTGTGAGGGGTGTGTGTCCAAACTTTCGTCAAACATGCCAATTTTTTACCACATCATCTTGGTGGCATGACATTACGTCAAGCAAGGCTTTATGTGTTTCTGATCTTTTTTCAAATTTTCGGAATTTAAATGCCATGGCACTCCATGCATGTGTCGAGGCCGTGACAGCAATATGTTTGAAAATTCGTTCCAATTTACTGCACATGGAATTAACTCATACACAAGTACACAAATATGACTTTTCAAACCGTTATGGTTAGCTATTGCATGTACATGTAGTTCAAATTTGAGTTATGGTCATTAAATGGCTAGAAAATCACTTAAATGTCTTAAAAGGTCAAATGACCCCTGAAATTTTCCAAATTTTGACATGACAGTTGTATTAGTACTACAAATTTTCTTGTACATTTAAAACACCATCCGTTGCCACTTTACTCTGAATTCGTCTTTCACAGCTAATAAAAAATATCAACAACATCACACACAGTTTTTTTGCAGGAACCGTTTGCGATGAAAATTCGTGGGTCTATTTAAGTGTTCCTCCTTAACCTTCGCCGGCTTCGTCTGCTCCAGTGCCGGCAACCCCCGAATCCACAAATCCCGATCCCCATTCCCACAGCCCCTTGTTGCAAAGATGACGCCGTGGAAACGCTTTGTGAGGGCCCGTACGGTGGCCGCGTCCTCCCCGAGCGCCGCCGCCTGCGCCGAGAGCGCGGCCGCCTACGCCGAGAGTGCAGCCGCATCCACATTGAGCGCGCCCGCATCCATCGCGAGGGCATCTGCAGCAGCCGAGACGGGTGCAGCAGCTGTTGCGACGACGGCTGCAAATGCTGAGAGCGCTCGAGCTGCCGTCCATGCCGCCGATGTCGCCCTGGCCCGGGTCGAGGCCATCCATGCTAAGATCGAGGACGCACACGCCAAGATATTCCAGGCCACCTCAGAATCGAGCATGCAACCCACGTCTGAAAAGGCAGCGGTGGCCATGGAGCACCTGCTTCCTCATGAGATCGCCGAGCAGGAGCTGGATATGCAGGAGGTGGCGAAGATCGAGGAGCACCGGGAGGAGGAGTTGTGCGTGGCCGAGGTCGAGGTAGAGAAGAGTTTTTCCGTCGAGGAATCGGCGGTGGAGTACCAATGAGAGCTTTGGCGCAGCCACTACTACGAGTACTACAATCTTGAGGGTGGTGCCGAGGACGAGGACGAGGACGCAGCCAGCTTCAGCAGGGGGTGCGGATTCCACCAACGGTGGCATGTCGCCAGGACAAGTCAGCGACGTCTCATCTCACACCGGCGATGCATAGGCCAGCGCGGCGGCGACTTTGTTAAAATTATGCGTACTTAGGCTTTGTTTTTAATGCTGGTGTTTTGTTAGAGCAATGTTTAGGTCAACTGGCTCTGTTTAATTACTACAATTGCTCAATTCAGTAAGTGTGGTCTGTGTGCTGTGCGCTCTTTTGTGTGCCCAAATTAGCAAGCGATGTTAAATTATGCAATGACGTGGATGAGGACAGTACCATGGAAATTTGCACCAAAATTTGAATTATCAAACTCATCCCATGTTCAAAGTGAATGGTGTTCGGCGGCACCGCGCGCAAAGTTTCCCTCCACATTTCGAAATTTTTGGCCTACCGCCGAAATATCTACCCCCTTCCCCACCCCCTTTTCTCCCCGACCACAAGTCATATTTCCCCTATTTTCTCCTTCCTTCCTTCCGAAGCTATAGCCGCTTCATCGCTTGCTTCCTCGCTCTCGTCGTCTCGCATCCTACCGCCGGGGTCGCCATGGTCTTCAGTGACCTCTCCAGCGGTTCCTCCTCCGACAATGACTGTTTCACCACCCGGGTATGCCTCTCTTCTCTCTCTCTCTCTCTCTCTCTCTCTCTCTCGGGTTATGACTTGGTATGAAGGATTTTAACCCGGTGGTCGATTTGAGTCATTTCTTCCTCTTGTAGCTCCCTAGGACCATCAATTGCAATGAATGGAGTGGGGTGGCTGAAGATCTGCCTGCTCATTGTCACCATCAATCTCGATGCGTGAAGTTAGTTGCGTTTGAATCTGTGGACAGCGAGAGGAAGTTTCTGGCATGTGCTGAGAAGGTTAGCCCCACTTTCATTATTACAAATCATTTGTTAGATGTGATTCAGACACTGTCGTTATGCTATGTTATTCTAGATGTTAAGACAGTTTAACAGTTCGTACCTAGTATCTAAGAATGTGGCCATCTCATCAACAGTGCCATTAGAAAATTATTTGGCACCGTTTCAGTAGTTTGGGCAGCCAACTTTGGTCCACACATCCGAGCAGCCAAGCAGTAAAATACTAAATCTTTATGGCATGAAAGAACAGGGCATCAGAGCAACTAGGTGCTCCGGAGTCCGGTTCCCTAATTTTTTCTGCTGCATCGGCTCGCCAGTGCAGGGCACCGGTGCCAAATGTAGCAACAGTTGTCTTGACACCGGTTTTGGCATACGTAGTGGACGACCTTAGTGCTATTAGTTCTATGTTACTAAATTTGTGCATGTACACACCTGTTAGTATCTATTTGATGTCATCCAAACATTGTCGCTATGCTGTTGTAGTTATATTTAGCTTCCTCATAAAATGTTCAATTTGTTATTTATAGTACATGACTAAGAACTTGTACCGTTGTTGTAGTTAATTATAGCTTCTGATGTTTCAGAATTTGGTTGTTGTCTCAGTAGCAATTAATTCATTTGCACATTGATCTATATTTGAGAAGATATGTCATAATTAACCAGTTTCTTCAGTTTTTCAAAATATGTATTTGGTGATTTTCTATGTTGCTAGAAACCCATTTCCCATACAATTGTTACTGATCTTGTTTTAAATATTATAGGATGAACGGAAGTGTTCTTACCTGGAGTGGGTTGATCAAGAGTGGCCACGGTCTTTGAATATGTGACTAGCAAAGCTCTGGAGCATGTATGAGGAAGAGAACAGAGGTAGGCTTAGAGAAAGTGTTGTCAACGCTGAAGAATATTTCAAGATGCGGGAAAAAATACAAAGATGGAGAGTGAGCTCACATATTTTTAAATTATACTTTGCTAAGATGGTGTTGGCGAAGGAGGAGGCACTTTCCCAGGTGGTCAGTGCAAAACAGGTTCTTACTGAACTAAAAGCAGAGGTGGATAAGACAATCCTGGATGATCTCGATTAGGGAAATTAATAAATTGTTCTAATATTGTTCTTATTAAGGTGAACTAGCTATATGTTGTACCGTGCTGTTTTCAGGTAGCTATCGTAGTGTGATGTTAAAATATATTTATGCGCCTAATATGAAATTTGCAAACAACTGTTCGATATGAAATGTGAATTTGGTAATACTAGAATTATATTAATTGTAAACTAATAAACCTGCTAAATGGGTCATGGAACTTTGCAAACGGTTCTTGAAGTAAAAGCGGTTGTGATGGATAGCCAATAATGCCATACAGTTTTCTTCATCAAATCGTGTGTGATGTAGTTGAATAAAAGCAAACGGTTAAGCAAGGCAGAGCATGTGTGATAGTTACACCTATCACACATGAGGCTATACATAAAACTGTGTGGGATGTATATACGGACGAAAACGTTTTCCCTGGATTGACTGTGTGCGATGTACATATGAACGGAAACATACTTTTTGGATTGACTGTGTGGGATGTACAACGTAAACGTATTCCTTGGATTGACTGTTTGGAATGTACATAACAAACAGAAACATTTTTCTGGGACTAACTATGTGGGATGTACTTACGACAGGAACCGATTGGGCCTGCATAATTGTATTTGATTGCTCGCCCGTCACACATGATCTCAATTTGCCCAGCGTGTGTGACCGGATGGCCTATCCCCGACGGTTTCGGGGTCGTGTGGGAAGGACCCCCTATCTCCCACACTCACTTGGCGACGGTTCAAATTGCTGTCGTGAAAGGGGTTAAAAACCGTTTGTATAGCAGCTCGTTGTACCAGTGTATGGTCTATATTTTGAACTACAGCATAGTATATCAACAAACTTTTATAAAACTAGATTATATTCTATTGAAGATTTCTCAAGCATCAAACTATATCATATATAAAATCCATAATTATGTTCGTTTTCATGAAACTATTTCAAAATTTTATAGCCTGATTGTTTATTTATATAAGTCATGAAGTTGTTTTGTGATAATTTTACAACAAACAATTTCTGTAACTATTTACAAGAATCTCTTCATCTCTTGCATGGACAAGAAGAAAAAACTTTTGTCCAACTAAGGTACCTAATCTTTTAAGCAATCACCCTCGTGAACCTCTCAAGGATCACTATGGTACTTACTACTAACAATTAGTTTATACGAAACATACGGCTATGTACATTTGATAGCATAAATGATGAATTTAATCTCTGAAGCAAATTGAACTCCATCCATCCACACATTCTTATCAACTGTATTCAATTTGGATATCTACAAAGTGTTATGCTACATGACATTTTGCGAAAACATTTGCTGCATTTAAACTTCTTTAAACATTGTCATAATACATGTCTTAGTATAATTAGATGTTTCAATCTATCTGTATAGATTCTCATCCAATAATTCTAAGTCTTTTTAGAAACATAATTTTTCATATTTTGTGCCGATATACTTTATATTATCTATGGTCAAGTGATATGTCATACATATGTAAGATCATAAATGCTTATAGATCTCCCACTAAACTTATTGTATCCACAAGTTTCTTGATAAAGTTTAAATTATCCAATTAATTTATCAAATTCCAACTACTTGAAATTTTATTTCAAATCATATACATGGCTTGAAATATTTATATCATTCCTGTATTCCTAACAAAACTTATGGTTGTATCTTATATACATCATGTTTGAAATCTTTTCAAAATAGTTTTCTTACTCATCTGTTATATATCAACAATATACAACACTCACAATTGTAATTCATTTATACTTTTAGTATTGCTACTATTAAGAAGATTTGATAAGATCAACTCTTCCATTCCTACAGAACCTTTTTGTTAAACTTTTCTTCCAGGATCACTATCCATGAATGTTCAAAAATTCCATTTACATTTTGTGCCTAGCACACTTTCTAAAGGCTTCACAAAGTTCAAAACTTGTTCCTTGTATATGGCCTTCACTTTGGATTTTAATGGTTTAAGCCATACCTCTCTAGCTGGGCACCATCACTTCTTCCTTGTTATGCGTAGGTTTCATCTCCTTCTCAGATGCATTATTCATTAGATTTGATAATCTTTCCTGACCTTTGCATTTTTTTACAGTCTTAACTGAAGCTACTACATCTAATCACTACAAAAAATACACTTCCGTGATGATACGTGTTTGTCACAGTAGGTCGCGTTTTTTGTCATGCATGTACATCCATGACAAATTTATGACAAAATCAAGATAGTCATAACTGTGCTGTCGTACAAGTGTTCCATGACATTACCAAAATTATCATCACGGAAGTGTCCACTTCCATGACGATAAATCGCGCGTCACAGAAGTGCTTTCGTCAAGGGTGACCAACACGTGGCATCCACCGTAACGGAACGTCGTTAAGCTATCAGGTTCGGTTTTGGATCCGATAACCCGTTAACAGCCCCGACCAATGGGGATTTTCCACGTGTAAAATCATCATTGGCTGGAGGAAACACGTGTCGGCTCACCGTTGGGACAGATGTCATCCACTCATTGGACACAAAGCGCCTATGATACGTCGACACGTGGCACGACCAAATAGAGGCCCATTCGTGTGAAAAGGCCGGCCCGTTTGACTTGGTCAAAAGGGTGGCGGGCCGGCCCACGGCAAGCCTGTTAACGGCCTGTTCTCATATAGCCCATTTACAGCCCGCTATCCCAGGGCCCGTTTACAGCCTATCCGAATTAGGCCTAGTAGCGTCATCTGGGCTGTCCAATATAATTCCAGCCCATTTTAACTTCCGGCCCATGTATGGCCCATGACGTCTTTCGGCCCATATGATGCCCTTAGTAACCCTCGGCCCTTAACGGCCCGTGGTAAAACTGGCCCGTAATGAACAGTGTATCACTTTGTACCCATTAACGGCCCATTATTCCATTGGGCCGTTTCCAACCCATGATATCTTTTGGCCTTCTCAGGGCCCAGTTAATCTTGGGCTCATTTCCAGCATTCGGTTACTTACGGCCCGTTACTGTCATTTTCTGCTTGTGGGCCAAATTCAGCCCGTGGTTACAGTCGGCCCGTTTGCGGCCCGTTAATACGTTGGGCCGTTTTCATGTCGAAAAAGCCGTTGGGCTGTTTTCATAGAGTTATCAAATACGGCCAATAAACGGCCCGTTATTGTCCATGAATAGTACGACCCATGATTGGCGAAATCATGATACGCCCTGTAGAAGGCCCATAGATCCTACGGCCCGTAAAAAGCCCATGGATCATACGGCCCGTAGAAGGCCCATGGATCCTATGGCCCGTATAGAAGGCCAATGGATCCTACGGCCCGTAGAAGGCCCATGGATCACACGGCCTGCAGGAGGCCCACGGTTACAATAGTCCGTGTGTTGCCATGATTATTAGAAAAACACAGAAAAGAACTGCAGTGACTACACGCAAACAACTAAACAAGACAATAAGGAAATAAATAAGCAAGCAATTAACGCTAGCCTATTACCGCTATTACACATATTACGTCCACTGGGCATCAAAGTTCACCACCAGTGCAAATATAGGGAACAAAGCAGCATATTACATACACTGGCCGTCAAAATTGGCCACCAGTGCAAATAAACGCGGCAGCAAAACAAGAGCATAACTGAAACAACTTCATAAGAGCTCAAGAAACGCCGTATCCACCATGCTGGCAATAAGCTTAGCAAGCTTGCTTTGTCCTGTTTAGCGCTAAAATCCTCCAACGCTTGCTGTTGCACCAGAAAGTATTCATCTGAATGCTCCAGGGACTTCCGCAGTCCTTCCGCTTCTTGTCGCAGCACAGCTGATTGATGTCTTTCAGCTTGCAGTTGAGACTCAAGAAACCGAACTGATTCAGATAGTGAGTTTGAATAGCTTGTGCAAGCGGTAGTGGCCAGTAACTCCAACAGTAAACCAAGACAGGACTTTGGGGTTGTCTCACTGTCTTCGAGATAGTCTTCCTTAGCTGTTTTATCAGCTTTGTTGGAGACCAACAAGGATGTGTCACTATCCTGAACCTTATCTGCATTACATCCTTTACCATTGCTTAATAAGGAACTCTTCCCCAATATTCTGTCAGCATTCTAAAAGAAGAAACAAGCAGACACATAACAGTTTAGCATGTACTAGTATATGAAACTCATTTGGGTGAACCAGTTCATTAGTAAGGTGGACAGGATTAAACTACCAAGTCTTCTATTGCCAAGTACTAGTACATAATAAAAGCATCAAACAAACATATATCTATGTCCTATGGTCACTGCATTGTCTTGCCAAATCAAAATAGAGACACGGTTCAAATCATATCAGTTCAAGACAAAGCAGGAGTGAAAGAATACAAAGCGTGGGAAACTACATGGCACAACAAGATTTCAGATGGGTACCACGGGTCTACATGTACAACAATACTATTGGCTCTGTTGTGATGCTAGTAATGTGCATGATATGAGAAGTCAAATGTATACACAATTGAAATTGAAATCAGCAGAGCTATTGATAAGAGCAAGCCTGTTAAAGAAACATGCGTGAACATACCTGCTGTGCCATTACAGTTTCGATTGGATCCTTCAATTTAAAAATAAGTTTGTATGAGTAAATACAGTGATACAAAAGCAAAGCACTATGCGCAATAGCAATCATAGTTAAAAAAGGCGCGCCTAAGCGAGCGCCTAAGCGAGCGCGTAAGCGCGCCTAGGCTCTAGGCGTTGGCGAAACGCATTGCGCATAACTATGCTTAATCTGTGCATAACTGCGCATAAGCATGCACTTTGGTTAGTAAAGCGTAAGGCGGTGGCAAAACGCACAATTAACGCCTAGCACTTTTTTGAACTATGATAGCAATGGAATCTTAAATTAGAATAGTTGTTCTTCAGGTTTAGGCACTTGTTCTACATGAACAGAGTACAGTAAGACGCAAGAATATAGTACTTAAAATAGAAAATGAGCTCATAGACCTTACCACATTCTTTGTTCGGGACCAGTACAGAACAAGGCGTTCCCAGTCATCGTCCAGTAAATGTGTCTCAGGAGAACGTAAGGGAATTTGATAAGTTTCTTTGCCGGTAAAGTACGTTTTCTTTAGGTAATTCTGATACTGCCACCAAGCATTCTTGAAGATAGCAAAGGTATTAGAACAGGTTACCTCATCCTGAGTTTCCAAATCGGTCCTTCTCTATAGAGAAAAAATGGGAAATTTGTTGTATTATAACCATCATGGAGGTAGGATGTATGGGACAAAGCAAAGTAATTGCCATGAATCACATTACTTACACATAACTCCTGGACAAACACCTGCAACTGGCATTTTCCTTCATCTTCAGTATAATATTTCCAAGATGGGAAGATACGCACATACGATTTAACAACATCAAATGCGATAGATGCTAAACTACGACTAGCTGGTTGTGCTTCCTCCACAGGAATAGGCGTACTAACTGGTGGAGTTGGGGTTCGCCGTGGTAGTACTGGCCCTTTGGGCACTGGAGCTGCCTTACTAACTGCTCTTGTTTGGGAGCTCTGTGGTGGAGATGGTGCTGTGTCAATAGGAACTAGGTTACCATCTGCTGGGGTTGGGGTTAGATTGGGTGAAGCTGGTTCTCTGTCCATCGCAGTAGGGGTACAATCTTCGAGAGTTTGGGTTATGTGTGGTAGGGTTGGTTCTCGTGCATGTACAACCGGGGTGCTATCTCCACCAAGAGGTAGCACTGTTTTATTTCAAGACCGTGTTTTTAGTCCGCTAGATGCTGACATCACCCGCTCCAATTCAAATGGCTGATAAACAGGAAACATAGTTGAATGTACAGACATTGTATAAGAGACAGATGCAATCGATAGTGTGGGAAAAAGAGGGCATGAAATAGTTGACATGTATATTGTTTAACTAAAACAGATAGCATGACATAATTTCACATATATGATGTCTATCTAAACTGGATAGCATAGCATAACATAATTCAAAGATATGATGAATAACTAAACAGGATCACATGACATAATTCACCTACATGTTATCTAAGTAATCAGGATCGCATCATTTAATTCACATATGTGATTTATATGCTAAACAGAGGGCATTTGATATGATGTCTGAACTAAGAAGATGTTGAATATTGTGTATATGATGTCTAATCTATGCAATGCAAGACACCATATGCATGATATGAGCAGTATAACCGTGCCAAGTTAGAGCATACACCTCGGTGGGGGAATAGGACTGGTCATCTGTCTCTGAATCCATCTCTGAGGAGCTATCGGGACCCAACAAGAGATCTGCTTTGAAAGGTAGCACTGTCTGCTCAGAAGGCCTTGTTTTCACTCTAGATTTTTCAATCTCCCACCCAAATGGCTGATTCACAGGAAGAGTAGTTTAATGTACAAACATTGTCGACAAATGGAAATGTAATGAAGAAAAGGATGGGCAAGATATCATTCAAATATATGATGCCTAGTTAAACAGGATGGCATTGCACATTTCACGTATATTATGGCCGGCTAAAAGACATAAGACTGCACAATTCCCATATATGATATAGAAACTAAACAAGTGGCATTACAGAACACGTCTAAACTAAGCAGATGACATATATGATTTCAAAAGTAGGCACTGCAAGGCAACATATGCATGATATGAATAACATCATCATGCCAAGGTAGAGCAAACACCTTGGGGGTAAATAGGAGTGGTCAGCGGCGTCTGAATCCGCCTAAGAACAGATAGCTTCCTCTGGATTACAATCTGGAGAGGGGTGGGGAGGGTATGCCATTGAACCCACCATGGAGCGATGTCTGCATGACATTGTATTGCCGCGCAAAACTCTTCTCTTTTTCTCTACATGTTCAGCATGACTGTGTACAATATCTGACATGCATACGAAAAAAATATGGTGAGATTATGTAAGGAGAGCATGCAGAAATTTAGAGTGATGGTAACAACCAGTGGATGGATCCAAAAATAATGATAGCAGGCTGATGATTGCTTTAATTTAATAAAAAGACAGATGATGATTGCTTTACTATTTGTTTCTCACCCAAGATGAACAACATAGGCATACCCTAGGTGAACCAGATATTAGACAGAGATACTATTCATTGCTTCCTCGATATGTGCCCCATAAGTAATTTAGAACTCAAGTTGAACATTAATTTGGAGTCTAAATGTTACTGTCGAAACTGAACGCAATGGTAGCAGAGAGGCACTTGACCTGTAGTTTAGGGAGGGCCTGCAGTTCATCTTCAACCTGCACCCCCCTAAGCCGCCAGCCACCACCGGCCGAACCGCCAGCCCCAGCACCGCCTCGCCGCCCAGAAACAACTCCCCACCGCCGGTCCGCCGCCGCCCCGGCCAGCCCTATAGGCCCCCCGCCCCCACCCTGAACCCTAATACAGATAGTGGGGTACCTCTCCGGCGAGCCCCCGTCCCCACTGCGGGTGGTTCTTCCTTAACTCCGGCGAGCCCCCCACCCCCTGAAAATCGACTGACCCAAAAGTCGATTCAGTCGACTGAAGTGTAGCTAAATCGGAGCAGAGCAGCAGCACGACCGAGGGGGAGAGCAGCAGCAGCAGCGCGAGCGAGCGAGCGAGAGCCGGAGCAGCAGCAGCTGGGCGAGCGAGCGATCGAGCGAGAGCCGGAGCAGCAGTAGCAGTGCGAGCGAGCGAGCGAGAGCTTGAGCAGAAGCAGCTGGGCGAGCAAGCAATCGAGCAAGAGCCGGAGCAGTAGCAGCAGCGCGAGCGAGCGAGAGCCGGAGCAACAGCAGCAGATCCGACTGGTATGGACGCCGCCGCCAAAGGGGCCTCGCACTAGGGGAGAGCCGCCGTGGAGATGTCGCCCGCGGCGCCGGCTTCAAGGTAGCCGCTCCATGGGGGTGCGGGGATGGAGCACCGTCGGCGCCGGGAGGTTCAGCTAAGGAGAAGGTGCGATGCGATGAGTCTACAACCTCTTTGGTGGCGCCGAGTAGGCCTCGGCTTCGTCCGAGGAGTCGGTGAGGATGCTGCGATTCCGGTAGAGCAGGTTAAGGCGGCGCTGTGGGGATGGAGCAGCCGCGATAGACGAGGCGATCGTCAGAGCAGCTCCTTGGAGGTGGAGGATGGGGTGGCTGAATCGGCGGGACAACCAGATGGACAACGGATCCTCATCCAGGGAGGTGGCTGAGGGACGTCGAGCTGTTGCGGTGGACGACGTCGTCGGGGAAGAGGCTCCGGCTGGGCAGCGGTGAGGTGGCGGACAGAGGAGGGTGGGGTTTCGCGGCTGGAGCGGAGAGGTTATGGCGGCCTGGGATTTCGAATGGCAAAAAGGAGGCGATGGGAGGGGGTGAACCATGACTTAGGGACGCGCTTGTCCAAAATGTAGGGTGTGTTACAAAAGTACCCCACACCGATTTGAACTGGCGGCCCTTTCGGCTCAGGCTTAGAAGGGGGATTTCGCGTGTCGGGATTTGGCAGCTGGAGGGAGTTTTCGCGTGCGTTGTAATTTCGGGATAGCAAGGTGCGGGTTGTGAAGGCGCCAGTTTTGGGAGCACGATATCTGAATATTCCGGATATAACAAGGCGCGGGTTGAATTTTTGGGACAAGCCTAACGTGTAATATTGTACTTGTACGTACCAAATCAATTCGCACTTCCCTCAACCAAAAACAAAAATGAAAAAAATAAAACTATTCACACCACACAAAGAGAGAGTCTTGCCCTGTTTTACTATAAAAATGCTATTTAAAGCTACTCATACCAACAATTTAGTGCAATTAAATGCTATTCGGTAGTATGAATCCATGTTATGTCCAATTAAATTTTTTCGCTTGCTGTATAATGCATGTAACCTACCGCTGCAATTCGAACTCAGTTTGAATTTGTTTCTCTATTTCAATAACAAATCTACAATCATGATTGTTGCCAACTTCAACCATCATTCGTGTATTACCTTAATAACACACCACATGATTACTATTGAGATAGATATGAACTATGTGTACTACATGAACTCGAATTCTATTTTTTGAATACACTTGATGTTGATTCCAAATAATAGTACATTTGATGTACTAACTATATATTCATAATCTAAACCATGTTCCATACGTGTACACCGTCTTTATCACACATAGTATAGTGCCTCGCCCCCTACATTATGACAAGTATTTAGACCTGAGCTGCAAAAGCCACACATTAGCCCAAATTATGATCAATGTTCTATATGTTATACGTAGTACTAGCAAGATGCCCATGCATTCCACGGAACATCAACATGATCAAGGGGAGGCCTAATTTGCAAATATGGAGAGGGGTGTGGGTATCTTTTTTCAAAATTGCCATAGTTTCCTTCCTATCCGTCAGATATAAATCGGACGGCCTATATTGCAGGATGGCACCATCATCAACAACTCCGTTTTTATAAGAGTAGAGATAAAATATATTATATGTAGTGTAACATGTTCTTAACCACACCATGTGTATCACCGTTATATATATTCACACATGTGTCGGTTTAAAACACTATGATAAATTCTTCAAATATCCGAATTCGCTTTTTATAATGAAGTATGATCTCTATTCGTCTTTTACCCCCACACAATCCTCTTATCTTTGTAGCTAGCTAGCGCTAACTTTCTCTCGTGCATGCAGACGCCCGCATCCCTCTAACCCTCCCACAACATTCTCTAGCTCAATCCCGCAAATTCGTCTTTTCACTTTAGGTCGTTCACCCATGGTGTGTGTAGGCCCCCCCGGCTCCTTCTTTACGGCACACATCGATCGATATGCCTCTCTAGCCAGGTGTGCCTAGCACAAAACACAAGCTTCCCGTCTTCTCTTATCACCGTCCATGCCTCACACCCACCACTGTCGGGTGGTTGGTGCGACATATGCCAACGGGTGGCTTATCATTGTGGGTGCCAATAGGACGTCGCCGGTGCCTGGAAACGGGATGAGGCGAAGACATGCACGCCGGCGGATCTTACCCAGGTTCGGGGCTCTCCGAGGAGATAACACCCCTAGTCCTGCTCTGCGGGGTCTCCGCATGATCATTAGATCAGTAAAAGTAGCTACAATCGCTCTCACTTCTCTCTCTATGGTGTGTGTGCTATGCTCAGAAGCCAACCCTTTGCATGGGTGCTCCAGGGGGTTTATATAGGCCTACCCCCCGGGGATACAATTGTAATCCGGCTGGGCTCTGGTACCAGCCATCAGTGTCTACGCTCGCCGGCTTCTCCGCCGGTTGTTGGGGCCCGCCGGCTAGTGGGTCCTGCCGGCTGCCGGCCTCTTGGTCGACAGGCCGGCCCCACCGCCTAGGATCTTGTCAGCGGCTGCTTACTGTAGCCTCGCCCCTAATGACGAGGGCGTTGTTGAGGTAATCGTGGCTACAGTGGGCCGCCTCGAGGGTCCTCACTGTAGCCTTACCTCGTCTTGTCTCCTTAATGGGGCGCATGCTTCGAGGGAGGGGGTAGCCGGCTTCTGGGGGCCGGCTATGCCCTTGGCCGACTGGGGGAGGCCGGGCCGCCTCCGCGCTTCTCTCTGGCCGAGGGGACCCGCCGCCAGTGGGCCGTACGGGAGTCTGTCATGGATGACGTTGAGGCTAGCATGGCTACAGTGCCGAGCCGAACGGGAGACGGCCGTCCCGTACGGCCTCCTGTGGCCATGCCTGCCTCGGGCTTCGGGGGTAGTGGGCCGCACTGTGGCCACACCCCGTCTTGTCACCGTTATGTGGGTGTAGATTTGGTGGTCGTGGTCTCGGCCGGCTTCTTGGAGTCGGCGCTCTTGGAGGCCGGCTTCCTGGAGTCGGCCACCCCGTGGATATCCTGGGGGGGAGGCTGCTGAGGCTGGGCCGCCTCCCGTGAGTCAGCTTCGGGGGTACCCGGCCAGGGGAGGTGGTCCAATGCTTGGAGTGCTTGGAGGCCCAAAGGCCTGATAATTTTTCAGAAGAACCAGGGGCAGTCGGTTAGGCTACCCGTGGCCATTTACTCCGACAACCACTCTTTTCATCGATCTCGTACTCGCGCACTTCTCCCCCCTCGATATAGTATGACTCTCGCACCACCTCCTAGATGCATCCCTCTCTCTCTATCCTTCTCCCCGTGCCTCATTTCCTTCTAACACACACATGCATGTATACCGATCGATCTCCCAACATATACCTAGGTCGACTTTAACTATTCCCCCCCATCGATCAACGTACCACACAAGTTAAGTCTCTCCTTTCTCTAACAAAGGACGATTGATCTTCCTATGTAGTTATGTCTGCTTACCACATCCATATCGCCCCCCATCATTCGTGCATGCCTCCTGACCCGTCTCTCACACGCACGTACACAGACAGGCAGCCATCCCCTCTCTTATTGATATTGCAGGCGTGCCCTACGGTTGTCTAGCAATCCTATCCCAATCGAGCCAGGGGGAGATGACGGGCGGCAGGCTCTCGCACACTCCTCCTCCTTCCACCATCTTCTTTCGCTTGCCGTTTCTTGCAACAACGCCTCGCCGCCGCGCTCTTCCACCACACGTTCCTCCGCCGCCGCGCTCGTTTTCGCCATGCCTCCCGCCACGGAGCAGTATGGTGGGGATTGGGACGGCTCCAACGTCCACGAGGATCACGTCGAGTTCCTCCGCAATACGCGGCGGCTGCCCGGCGCGGACAAGGTGGAGGTCCGTCTTGCGCCGGCGAAGGAAATCACGCCGGAGCCACGGGAGGGCGAGCGGGTGGTCTTCCGCTCGCATTTCTTGCGCGGCATCGGCCTGCCAGTGAGCGCCTTCTTCCGCTCCTGGCTCGATTTCTACCAGCTCCAGCCGCACCACCTCACCGCAAACGCGGTGGTGCTGCTATCAGCCTTCTTCACCCTGTGCGAAGGCTACCTCGGCGTCCTCCCTACCCTCGAGCTCTGGGGGGAGTTCTTCCAGTCCAAGCTGGGCACGCGCATGCAGGGCGTGCCGGCTCAGACTGGCGCCTTCATCGCGTCGCGGAGGTCGGTCGCCGACAACCCCTTCCCCGTCATCACGCTGATCCAATCGGTGAAGATGTGGCAAAAGTCGTACTTCTACGTGCAGAACATCGCCCCACGGGGCGACTACATCAACCTGCCGGCTTACGTAGCCGGCTCACCGGCGGGCAGGCGGCCCCAGTGGTCCTTCCGGGCCGTGACTCTGACGCCGGCTGGGTCCGCAGCCGTCGCCCGAGTGCGAGTGATGACCCAGTCGGAGGGCCTGACGGGGCCCGACCTTCTGGCCGCCTCCGTCACGCGCCGGGTTCTTCCGCTCTAGAGCCGTCCTCATCTGATCTGTCAGATGAGCGGCCAGCTCGATCCGAGCCGGATATGCACCAAGGACATGCCGCACGAGGACGTCGCTTATATGGTGAACTACCTCGCGAACTGCAAACTCTCCGAAGAGTGGCAGTTCGGCAAGGAGCCATACAGCCGAGCCAATCCACCTCCCACGGTATGCTCTCCTTGTTTCTTCTTTTTCTCTTAACTTTGTTGCCGAGTTCCTCTTGGCCGACTCTAACTTAGTCGGCTTGTTTTTCGACAGAACCCTCTTCTTCGGCTGGCCGGCGGGTCAGACACGAAGCGTCGATTCGTCCCCGACCGGACGGAACACGATCTGGAGGACCCCGACTTTCGGGCGGCCGCTATGGACGACAACATCGAGCCGGGTGGTGGCCAAGCCGGCGGCGAAGCAGGCGGCTCCGGGCACGGAGTCACCTTCGACGACTGGCCAGACGATGATGAGGCCGAAGTCGCCCCGCGCCGCTGGCCGGCATCTGGACGCGGCGCGGGTTCCTCCGCTGCACCGCCTGCTCGGGGCGGAGGGCAGAAGCGTCGCGCCGCCCAGGGTTTGTTCGGTAGTCGGACGAAGAAACCCAGGGGCGGAGCGGCAGCAACCAGGCGGGAGCAGGCGACCGCGAAGGCGGCTTGCTTCCGCAAGACGGTGAAGCAATCGCAGACCGTGTCGGCGTAAGTTCGAATTTTTTTGTATACTCTTTTTCTTTCTTTTCTCTGGTGGTTCCTGAACCCTTGTCTTTTTCTCCAAACGATCAGAGCTCCGTTGTCGCTTGAGCGGGCGGCTGCCGCCTCCATCGTCGAGTCGCCGAGGGGGTCTGGGAGCACCACTCGCCGCGTGGACCCCCGTGCCGACCTTCAGGAAGCGACAGAACGGAACGCGCGGGAGGCGCGGGAGGCGCGAGAGGTGGAGGCACGGAAGGCGGCCGCCGCCCAGGCGGCGCAGGAGGAAGAGGCGGCGAAGGCACTCGCCGACGCTGCAGCCAAGGCCCAAGCGGAGGCTGCAGCCGCGGCGGCGGAGGAGGAGGTCTTGATGGTCACCCCGCTGCGCGTCATAGCGCCTGGGGACATGGAGCCCTCGCCAGAAGGGGCCAGCGGTGACCAGCCAGGACTTGAGAGGGACGACGACATCGTCGTCCTGGAGAGGGCGCCGGTGCCGACCCCGCCAACTGGGGCGGCCCAAGGCGGCCGGCCTGATCTGCTGCCTGCGCAGTCGGCGGGGGGCGAGCCGGCCGCGAGGACTGAGATGGCGGTCCGGATGCCGCCGAGCCGTCGTGCGGGGAAGGCTGCGTCGGAGCCACAGAAGGCCGCGTCGGAGCCGCAGCCGGCCGCGGGCTCCAGCTCATCGGCCCGGGATGCGGAGGTGGCCAGCGCTACCTCGGGGTGGATGCCAGGCGGAGGGACAGCCGTGATGAACGTGGCCGCGCAGGACGTCCGGACCCGGCTTCAGGCCCAGGCTACGGCGCTGAGGCCGTTCACCGACGAGTTCCTTGCGACGCGGGCGGCCATCCGAGTTAGTCTTCCCATCTTGCTTCTCCTTGATCTTGATTTCTTCCGTGGGGGCGCGTCAGTGCACCCACTGGGTGTAGTCCCCGAGTTCCGAGTCGGCTGCTGAGCAGGCGGCTTAGAACTTCTTAGTGGATTTGTCTTTGCTATTCTTGTTCTTACTTCGATCTTCTGTCTATCTTGCACGACTACCACAATCTTCGTGCGGACGCCTTCAACTCCCAGGCTCGGGAGCTGACCCAGAAGACCGCTGACCTTACTGAGAGCCGAGGTACGTGCTTTGTTCTTTATCTCATGTGGGGGCGCGTCAGCGCACCCACTTGGTGTAGTCCCCGAGATTTGGGCCGACTGCTGAGCAGTCAGGTCGGATCTTCCTTGACGACTTCCTCTTACTGTTCTTTCTTTTTTCTGCCGTCTCTGCAGCGGCCAACGCCGGTCTGAGGGCACAGCTGGGGGAGTCTCAGACTGCCCTTCGTGCCAAGGATGCCGAGCTCGCCGCCTGGCCAAGAAGTTGGCCGACCAGGAGGAAGGCCACAAGGCGGCTCTGAAGGCGGTGCAGGACCGCGAAGCCGCCCTCCAGGCCGAGTACGAGACGGAGGCGGCTGGCTGGGCTGAGGCCAGGCGAACTCTGATCTCTGGCTATGGTCAGATCGAAGATCTGGTTGACGGTAAGCCGCCTACCTCTTCATCCTTTCTTGCCATCTGCCACTTTTGGCTCGTTTTCTGACTTGGTGCTCTTTTCTTCTTTTCTTCTTATTTCTAGCGCAGAATATGTCCCTGGCTATTCTACCGCCGCCAACCAGACCATCGAGGCCCGCCGCCAGGCGCGGAGGCAGGCTGGCTTCGAGATTTCACCAACCGCCGGCCGTTCGCTGGAAGAGCAGCTCTTGGCGATCCAGGCCCGCATCCAGCCGGCTCACCGACTGCTCCGCCGGCTTCAGCATGCCGGGGCGCAAGTCTTGGCCGCCCTCTGGCCCGGCCAAGTGGTTCCTCGCACCCCTAGTCGGACTGCCGACTGGCTGGAGGTGGCAGTCGGCCGCTTCGAAGCCTGGAAGGCCTCGGCGGCTCGCTCCGGCGCCAGGCGGGCGCTGGAGTTCGTCAAGGCCTGGTATCCCGGCCTGAGCCTGGATCAGCTGGCTACCTGGCGGCAGCAAGCCGACACGGAGCTGGAGCCGGCGTGGCCGGCTATCATCCGGCGGGCTTCGGCGATCGCCGACTACACCGACACCAGCGTCTTCGCCCCCGAGGTAGAGGACAACGGTGTCGCCCAGCCGGAGGAGTGGTTCGAGCTGAACCCGGCAGCCGGTGAAGACTCGGCGGAGGAGATCGACTCCAGCGACGAGGGTGAAGAGGAGGAGGAGGAGGGTGAAGACGCCGAGCCGGCTGGTGGAGCAGCCGACCAGCCTCAGCCTGACCGCGCCTCCAGCACCACATCGCGCGCGAGTGCATCGCCTGCCGCTGGTGGTGACCATGCCGAGACGCGCTAGGCGTCCACTCCTTCAGCCGGCGAGGCCGCCTTCACCGACCAGCTCGGCCTCCGCACCGCGCCTTAGTCTAGTCTGCCATCTTTTGTTTTTTTGTCCTGTTACTTTTGGAACAATACTCTGTTAAGTCTGCACAATTCCACCCACTGGGGGTGTATTCGAACCATGTTGATTGCCGGCCTGTTGGGGGCTTTATATGTATATATAACTTATGCATGCATTTGGCTTTTCCTCGTACTTTGCTTTTTATCCTTCTGCTGTTTCCTTTGCCGCCCTCCCTTGGTTGCCGCCTCCCCAGTCAGACGGTTGCTCTGCAATCTGTAGCTGGAGGAGTGCTTGGCCAATTGGGGGGATGTACTCTAGCTTTGCTGGACTAAAGCTAAGTGTTGAGGAAGCCGGCCAGCCGGCTGTTCTGACAGCCGGCAGGCATGTTTGGAGGCCGTCTTTTTGCTATATAGGTTTGCTGTTCCTTAGCCATTTTTCGTGTGGGCATCCTTTCTGCCTTGCCTCTTGCTAGTCGGACAGTCGGTTCTTCGAGCTGCGGCTTTCAACAAGAGAGGACTCGGGAGCCGGCACACTACTTTTCTGACTTCAGGTAGAACTTTTAATATAGCTCAAGGTGGCCAGTCCCCGGGCCGACTAGTCGAACCCGGTGCCAGACAAGAAATCAAATGTAATAATACATTCATGGATATGACACTTGTCATTCATAGATAAACAAAGGCAGTCCCCGAGTACTGTTCGGGGGGCCTGTTGGTTTGTACTTAATACAAAAGGGTAGCATGATACATACTGCTTTCAACTGTAAAATCGTCTCAGGTGGTTTGCGTTCCATGGTCGCTCCGACTCCTTGCCGGAGTCGTCTCTCTTGCGTGCTCTTGGTTTTTGCGCGTCGATCAGGTAGTAGGAGTCGTTGCCTAGTGCCTTGCTAATGACGAAGGGGCCTTCCCAAGGGGCCGAGAGCTTGTGCTGGCCGGCTGTTCGCTGGATCAGCCGGAGCACAAGGTCGCCCTCTTGGAAGGATCTTGGCTTGACCTTGCAGTTGTAGTAGCGGCGCAGCCCTTGCTGGTAGATGGCGGACCGGCTGAGTGCCAACAGCCGGCCTTCTTCCAGTAGGTCGACGCCGTCTTCTCTTGCTTCCTTGGCCTCCTCCTCCGTGTACATGGTGATCCGAGGTGAGTCGAACTCGATGTCTGTTGGGATGACAGCCTCGGCACCGTACACGAGGAAAAATGGAGTGAAGCCGGTTGACTTGTTGGTTGTAGTGCGCAGGCTCCAGAGGACAGCCGGCAGCTCATCGAGCCAGCAGCCGGCCGATCGCTCCAGTGGTACAACCAGTCGGGGCTTGATGCCGGAGAGGATGTGTCCATTTGCTCGCTCGACCTGGCCGTTTGATTGCGGGTGGGCAACGGACGCTAAGTCCAGTCGGATGCCCTGCATCGGGCAGAAACGTGCCAGTGCTCCTTTGGCGAAGTTCGTGTCGTTGTCGGTGATGATGCTGTGCGGCACGCCGTACCGAGTAGTGATGTCAGTGATGAATGTCACGGCAGTCGGCCCGTTCAGCTTCTTAATCGGCTTTGCTTCGATCCACTTTGTGAACTTGTCCACATCAACCAGTAGATGTGTCAAGCCGCCGCGGGCTGTCTTGAAAGGGCCCACCATGTCCAGTCCCCAGACGGCAAAAGGCCAGGTGAGGGGAATGGTCTTGAGTGCAGAAGCCGACAGGTGTTGCTTTGAACTAAAAACTTGGCATCCTCTGCAGCTCTTGACTATTTCTTTAGCATCCTCCAAGGCAGTTGGCTAGAAGAAACCATGGCGGAAAGCCTTGGCCACAAGTGATCTTGAGGCTGCGTGGTGGCCGCATTCGCCTTGGTGGATGTCCTTGAGGATTGCCACTCCTTTTTCTGGCTCGACACAACACTGGAAGACTCCAGTGACGCTGCGCTTCACAAGCTCTCTGTTGATTATTGTGTATGCTGCGGCTCGTCGTTGCACTAGTCTTGCTGAGATCTCATCAGCCGGCAGCTCTCTGCTGACTAGGAACTTGAGGATGGGCTGGGCCCATGACGGAGCTGTGACTTCTTCTTCTGTTAATGTAGCCACCATGACTCGGGTGGGTGGGTTGGGTGGCGTGGAATTGGAGTCGGCCACCGCTTCTTGTGTGGTTGCAGTACCCGGGCCGACTGCTGCAGTCCCCGCGCCGGGTTCTGAAGTCTCCGGGCCGGGTGCGACTACGGCAGTCCCCGGGCCAGTTGTACAAGTCCCCGTGCCGCCTGCGGGTTTTCTCCAGTCGGATCCGGCTGCATCTGGCGCAGGCGGTACGAAGATAGAGTCCGACTCTGGAGACGACTTGATGGATGGCTTGAGGAGGCGCTGGAGGGAGACGCCAGTCGGTATGGCTTGTCGGGTGGAGCCGATTCGTGCTAGGGCATCTACTTGGTCCTTGTCGGCCCTTGGCACGTGAAGGAACTCGCACCCTTCAAAGTATCCGCTGATCTGCTGGACGAGGAATCGATAGCTCGCCATGTTCGCGTCCTTAGCGTCCCAGTCGCCAGACGACTGCTGGACCACCAAGTCTGAGTCGCCGTAACACAGGATCTGGCGTATGCCGAGCTCTTTGGCTAGCCGGAGCCCATGTACGAGCGCCTCGTACTAGGCCACGTTGTTGGAGGCGGCGAAGTGGATCTGCAGCGTGTACTTGAGCTTGTCGCCTTTGGGAGAGGTGAGGACGATGCCGGCTCCCAAGCCGGTGCGCATCTTGGACCCGTCAAAGTGCATCCGCCAATGGGTAGAGTCGGGAGCCGGCGGTAGGTACTGGGTCTCGGCCCAGTCGACGAGGAAGTCGACCAATGCTTGGGACTTGATGGCGGTGCGGGGTTGGTAGAAGATCGTGTAGGGCGCCAGTGCAATGGCCCATTTAGCCACCCGGCCGGATGCATCCCGGCTGCCTATGATCTCGGCGAGCAGGGCGGTGCACACGACCGTGATGGGGTGCTCTTGGAATTAGGGCTTCAGTTTCTTGGCAGCGAAGTACACCCCATAGCACATCTTCTGGTAGTGCGGGTAGTTTTGCTTTGAGCTGGACAGCACTTCGCTGAGATAGTACACCGGCCTCTGGACTAGCTGGGCTCGGCCTTCTTCCGGGCGCTGGACCACAACAACAGTACTGACGACTCGGCTAGTCGCGGCGATGTAGAGGAGCATGGGCTCCTTCTCAGTCGGCGCCGCCAGGACAGGCGGAGTGGTCAGCATTTTCTTCAACTCATGGAAGGCTTGGTCGGCTTGATCGTTCCACTCGAAGTGAGTGGACTTCTTGATGAGTCAGTACAGGGGGAGAGCCTTCTCTCCTAGTCGGCTGATAAAACGATTCAGGGAGGCTAAGCAGCCAGTGAACTTCTGCACATCTCGCAGTTTGGTGGGAATCTCTATCCTCTCGATGGCCTTGATCTTGACAGGGTTCCATTCGATGCCGCGTTCGGAGACCAGGAAGCCTAGCAGCTGGCCGGCTGGCACTCCGAACACGCACTTCTCGGGGTTGAGCTTGATTTGGAATCGGCGAAAGTTGGCAAATGTTTCTTTCAGGTCTTCCAGCAAGGTACCGCGCTTCTCTGTCTTCACCACAATGTCGTCTACATAGACGTGGGCATTTCTGCCGAGTTGTTTCAAGAGGCATTTCTGCATGCAACGCTGAAAAGTGGCACCGGCATTCCTCAAGCCGAATGTCATAGTCAGGTAGCAGAAAGCTCCAAAGGGTGTGATGAAGGCAGTCTTCAGGCGGTCAGCTGGGTCCAACTTGATCTGATGGTACCCTGAGTACGCATCCAAAAAACTTAACAGCTCGCATCCGGCTGTGGAGTCTATCACTTGGTCAATCTGTGGCAGAGCAAACGGATCCTTTGGGCAGGCCTTGTTTAGGCTGGTGTAGTCTATACACATGCGCCACTTGTTATTCTTCTTCAGAACCAGGACTGGGTTGGCAAGCCATTCTGGAAAGAACACTTCCATGATAAAGCCAGCGGCAAGGAGCCGGGCTATCTCTTCTCCCACGATTCTTCACTTCTCTTCTGATAGTCGGCGGAGGGGTTGCTTCACGGGCTTCGCGTCAGCGCGGACATGTAATTTGTGCTCGGCGAAATCCTTCGGGACACCCGGCATGTCCTTTGGGGACCATGCAAAAATGTCTCGATTCTCACGGAGGAAGTCGACGAGCTCGCCTTCCTATTTACTGTCCAAGTTCGCCCCAATGACAGCGAACCTCTCCGGGTTCTCCGGGTCCAGAGGTATCTTCTTCGTCTCTTTGGCAGGCTGGAAGGAGCCCTGCGCATCACAATCTTTGGGGTTGGGGGACAGGGCCGGCTGCTTGCCGGCCATGGCCACAACCCGTTCCAGCATCTTCTTCTCTTCTGCCACCACGAGGGACTCGGCCAACCGGCTGCTGGCCATGGCGCACTCGATGGACTTCTTGTAGTCGCCGGCTACCGTGATGATCCCCTTCGAGCTCGGCATCTTCATCTTCAGGTAGGCGTAGTGGGGCACAGCCATGAACTTGGCCAGAGCAGGTCGGCCAAGCAGAGCATGATAGGGGCTCTCCAAATCCACTACCTCGAACCAGATTGCTTCTCGGCAAAAATGATCTTTGTCTCCAAAGAGAACATCCATTTTAATCTTGCCGATTGGGGAGCAAGACAAGCCGGGGACGATAGCATGGAAGACGATGCGGCTCGGCATGAGCTGTTTCGCTTTGATGTTCAGCTTCTCCATGGTATCGCGGTACAGTATGTTGATACTGCTTCCGCCATCTATCAGGACGCGGGAGAATCGGGCAGCTCGCCTCTCCGTCGCGAGGGTGACATCCAAGACCATTGCATAGGAGCCAGAAGAGGGCATCACCTCTGGGTGGTCGGCCTGGCTCCAGCTGATTGGCTTCTCTGACCAGTGCATGAACTCGGGGGTGCTAGAGGCGACTGCATTAACTTCTTGATGCTGTCGGCGTCGACTGCGCTTGTTGTCGGCTTGACTGGCAAAGACGACGTAGGCGGCGTGCTCTTCGGGGAATTTGTCTTGCATGGCGCCGACTGCCGGCCGAGCCGCTGGCTGCTGGGGGGCTGGAGGCGGTGGACCGGGAGGCGGAGGCGGCAACATCCCTTCGCCCTTGGTGATGCGGGTGAGCCAATGGCATTTCCGGGTTGTGTGGTTGGACGGCTTCGCGCCGCTGTGGAATTTGCAGGGGGCATCGAGAGCCTGTTCGTAGGAGAAAGCCGGCCTGCCACCCTTCTTCTTGGGAGCGGGCCGTTCTTCGGGCTGCTCATCTTCAACGGTGGCCACCTGCCGACTGGTGGAAGTCGGCATGGGGGCCTTGCGCTAGTGGTCATTCAGGTAGGGGCGCCGATTAGGGTCGCCAGCCGGCATCTTAGGAGCCGGAGCAATCACCTTCCCCGAGGCATCTACTCGGAGCTCGGTCTTCATTGAGGAGTCGGCCGTGGCGTACTTGTCCGCGATGACCAGCAACTCGTCGAGGGTAGCCGGCTCGTCGCAGAGGAGACGGTGCTTGAGGAGGGTGCCCTCTCGGCACCCGGCGGTGAAGTACTCGATGGCCTGGACCTCATGCACCCCCTCGCAGGAGTTGCGGAGCTCGGCCCACCGCGTGAGGGCCCTTGGACGCAGAGGGAGAGCTGGCGAGGCTTGGGAGGCCGCTTGTAGGTGCTGGTGAAGTTGCGGACGAAGACTTCTGTGAAGTCCAGCCAACTGTTGATGTTGTAGGGCTTGAGGCTGTTGAGCCATGTGCGCGTCGTGCCTTGCAGCATGAGGGGGACGTACTTCACGGCGACGCGCCGATTGCCGTTGGCTATGCTGACGGCCGTGGAGTAGTCGATGAGCCAATCTTCCGGCTTCACTGAGCCGTTGTACTTGGGCGTGTCTCGAGGGAGCGAGAACCCTTTGGGGAAGGGCTCATCGCGGATGCGGGGGCCAAAGCATGGCGGGCCGACATCGTCTTCTTCTTCTAATGCCAAGGATCGAGCAAGGCGGTCGATTCGGTGGCGGGCGTCGTTCTCGCCGACTCCTTCTCGGCGGCCGAGTCGGTCGCCAAGAGTCGGGTGCGTGATAGGCGGCGGGGTGAGACATCGCTCTCTTCGAGGCGGGGGGAGGCAGATTTCCTTGGTGCTCCACCGCTCGCGGGCGGCCTTCCGCGTCGCGCTCGATGGTGATGCGAGTCCGGCTGCGGCTAGCAGCCGGCTCCTTGTCTTTCTTCTGGCGAGCGCTGCTCGCAGTCGGCGAGCGGGACGTCGCGGCGTGCTCCCGGCGCGGGGGATGACTATCAGCATGGGCACCGGCTTCGTGCCGTTCTGCAGCCGCGTCGATTAGCTGCTAGATCCGTCTTGTCATGTAGGGGAGCTCATCGGCTCCCAGCCCATTGAGCTCTTCTGCGGCCGCCTGAGCGGCTCGCAGATTCTCGAGCGGGGTGGCGTAGACGGGGCGATCCTCCCCCAGCATGCTGGCGACGGCCGCGCCGCGCTTCTGGACGAAGCCGGCTCGGCTCGGGCCGCTAGGCGGCGGCGTACCGAAGGCGGCGCGGTCGACTTCGCGCTGGTGGGCCTCGGTGAGGCGTCTCATGGAGGCTATCTTCTGGCCTTCCGCAATGAGGGCGAGGCGGCGTGCCTCCAGGGTCTTGGCGTCGGCATCGGCCGGGATGGGGACGGAGAGGTCGTGCATCGCCGCTTGCAGGGCGTCGTGGGTGTTCTCGCCCGAGTTGGCGACGTGGCTGATGACCAGCACTTCGGTGACAGCGCTGCTGCCGCTGTCAGCTCGAGGGAGAGGATCGTCGAAGACCACCACGTCGGAGGGGTAAGCGTCGAGCGATGCCGTGTCGGAGTCGACAAGCATCGGGTCGGTGGAGCCGACCGACTCCACATCTGCAGCAGCCTCGCTGGAGACGTGAAGCTGGTCGAGGAGGCTCTCGGGGTAGTCCGTGCCTGCGTCGAACGCAGGGTCGTCGGAGATGCGAGTCTCACCGAGCAGATCGTCGAGGCAGCTCACTGCGCAGGCGTCGTCGACGCCTTGCAGCACGTCAAGGCAAACGCCATCGGGCGCAGCAGGCTGGCTGCGCTCGCGGGGGAGGAAGAGGGTTCCCATCCAGAACAGGTCTCCGGATGACGGTCCACCTGGCCCCACGGTGGGCGCCAAATGTCGGGTGGTTGGTGCGACATATGCCAATGGGTGGCTTATCATTGTGGGTGCCAATAGGACGTCGCCGGTGCCTGGAAACGGGATGAGGCGAAGACATGCACGCCGGCGGATCTTACCCAGGTTCGGGGCTCTCCGAGGAGATAACACCCCTAGTCCTGCTCTGCGGGGTCTCCGCATGATCACTAGATCAGTAAAAGTAGCTACAATCGCTCCTAGAGCTGTTGGGTTCAAGGGAGAAGAAGAACAAGGCTAGCTCTCACTTCTCTCTCTCTATGGTGTGTGTGCTATGCTCAGAAGCCAACCCTTTGCATGGGTGCTCCGGGGGGTTTATATAGGCCTACCCCCCGGGGGTACAATTGTAATCCGGCTGGGCTCTGGTCCCAGCCATCAGTGTCTACGCTCGCCGGCTTCTCCGCCGGTTGTTGGGGCCCGCCGGCTAGTGGGTCCTGCTGGCTGCCGGCCTCTTGGTCGACAGGCCGGACCCACCGCCTAGGATCTTGTCGGCGGCTGCTTACTGTAGCCTCGCCCCTGGTGACGAGGGCGTTGTTGAGGTAATCGTGGCTACACTGGGCCGCCTCGAGGGTCCTCACTGTAGCCTTACCTCGTCTTGTCTCATTAATGGGGCGCATGCTTCGAGGGAGGGGTAGCCGGCTTCTGGGGGCCAGCTATGCCCTTGGCCGACTGGGGGAGGCCGGGCCGCCTCCGCGCTTCTCTCTAGCCGAGGGGACCCGCCGCCCGTGGGCCATACGGGAGTCTGTCGTGGATGACGTTGAGGCTAGCATGGCTACAGTGCCGAGCCGAACGGGAGACGGCCGTCCCGTACGGCCTCCTGTGGCCATGCCTGCCTCGGGCTTCGGGGGTAGTGGGCCGCACTATGGCCACACCCCGTCTTGTCACCGTTATGTGGGTGTAGCTTTGGTGGTTGTGGTCTCGGCCGGCTTCTTTGAGTCGGCGCTCTTCGAGACCGGCTTCCTGGAGTCGGCCACCCCGCGGATATCCTGGGGGGGAGGTTGCTGAGGCTGGGCCGCCTCCCGTGAGTCGGCTTCGGGGGTAGCCGACCAGGGGAGGTGGTCCAATGCTTGGAGTGCTTGGAGGCCCAAAGGCCTGATAATTTTTCAGAAGAACCAGGGGCAGTCGGTTAGGCTACCCGTGGAGATTTACTCCGACAACCGCTCTTTTCATCGATCTCGTACTCGCACACTTCTCCCCCCTCGATATAGTATGACTCTCGCACCACCTCCTAGATGCATCCCTCTCTCTCTATCCTTCTCCCTGTGCCTCATTTGCTTCTAACACACACATGCATGTATACCGATCGATCTCCCAACATATACCTAGGTCGACTTTATCTATTCCCCCCCATCGATCGACGTACCTCACAAGTTAAGTCTCTCCTTTCTCTAACAAAGGACGATTGATCTTCCTATGTAGTTATGTCTGCTTACCACATCCATATCACCCCCCATCATTCGTGAATGCCTCCTGACCCATCTCTCACACGCACGTACACAGACAGGCAGCCATCCCCTCTCTTATTGATATTGCAGGCATGCCCTACGGTTGTCTAGCAATCCTATCCCACCATTTGTTAGAAGCAACTCCACTACCATCCCCTCCAACACTCTAGCTCTCTCTCTCCCAACCTTATTCCTCTCCTGCACATATGCATGGATGCCGATCGATCTCCCTTAATACATGAGGTAGACCGATATCCCTTAATGCATGAGGTAGGCCTCTCTCCTCCTCCACACATATATCAGCCATTGTACCTATATAGTTAATTAGGCCTCCCTCCCCCCCCCCACCACACACCGATAGTCGAGCGCTGTAGGTAGGTATCCATGCCACAGAGACAAACCGCACCTATCCCCTCTCTCGTTCTAGTAGGCCAGCCACTCTATATCTTTGACGTGGGCACACACAAATTCGATGGCACTCTTTATCGACCGCGCACGCACACACACACATCATCCCTCTCTTCGATTCTATGGACACCTCAAGTATATGATACCTCCACTCTCTTCTCATGGATCGCCCCCTCTATACATATGATATATCCAGGACTCTATTTCACACACATTGCATTTGTTACATTTTTTGATTGACCCCCCCTAAAAAAACACTCACGAATCCACACACTATGTCTCTCTACGTTTGTATCTCTCTCATACAACCCCACGTAGGTGGTGTATGTATACAAGAAGAGAATAGGTGCACCGTGCACGTACTTATGCTTCGTGCCTAGCCACACCCGCGCGGGTACACGGTGGAGCTCATTTCTGTACGAAATGGCAGCCCACGTGCTAATTTGAACACGTGTAGCGGTTGTTTACCTATGGAGGTCGTGTACCACGCATGCACGAAACAAAGTTCGACTTGATGCGTTGGCGCGTTATTTTTATATAAAGTTATATCGCTCAATGGCACGTACATAGAATATAAATCGATTTTTATGGAGAAAAAGGTAGTCCGCTCCACTATATACGATGGAGCCTGCCTGCCTGGTTTGTCTCTCTTCAGAGTATCTCACACAAGGCTGCGGTGGCCTCTCTCTCTCTCACCGCTGGTCACTGATCCGGCTGCATCCCATCCGCCGGCGAAAAGGGAGGACGTGCATCGTTTCTCCGTTCGACGGCGCCGAGGCAGCACGTCCCGATCTGCGGTACACGCCGTTCTCTTTGACCAAGCTCCGGTGCGGTAGGGCCTACGGCACCTGCTCGCTGCCGTAGTATGGGCAGATTCCGCCCGCCGCCGCTTACCTAGTAACATCCCAATGACCTCCAGGTATCCCCTCCGGCCTTGCTCCACTGCCCGTCTTCCCACGTCGCTGCATGTGGATCTTCCATAGTTCTTTGCACAAAATGTAGCTCGTCCGGCGTACTTTCCATATTGCAATCTCGTCCTCACACCGTTTTAGAAAAATACAACCGTGTTGTTATCTTCCCTTAGGACAAGGAATATGCTTCTTTTTTGTCGTCGCAACTGTCATCAACAATATTTGTCTTTTTACAAATTTCAAATGGGCATATTTTAGAGTGTAGATTCACTCATTTTGCTTCATATGTGTACTCCCTCCGTTCCTAAATATTTGTCTTTCTAGAGATTTCAACAAGTGACTACATACGGAGAAAAATGAGTGAATCTACACTCTAAAATATGTCTATATACATCTGTATGTAGTAGTCCATTTGAATCTCTAAAAAGACAAATATTTGAGTAGTCACTCGTTGAAATCTCTAGAAAGACAAATACTCCGGAGTATATTTAAGAACCGAGGGGGTAGTGCACGGCCGCATGGGAGACTCAGACCGGTCGTTGCGCCGCATTAATAGTGAGTAATGAGCAGTCAAATCATAAGCCCCACCTTTCCCACTGTAAGTTGCTCGGAAGAAGCAACCATCAATACGCTCTTCTTTGAATCCGCTCATACTACTCCATCCGTCACTGTTTATAGAGCACGCTTCAGAAAAAGAGAAAATCTGTGGGACCAAGGCGACTAGCGGTCGACCTGAAAAATAACATTGGTCGTTATAGCACATCCTCTATTACTAGAGGAAATAATGCGTACACACATGCATGCAGTGCTTCCACCCCGGGTAGACACATGCATGCACGTACTCCACTCCGTAGAACTACATCGAGAGAAAATTGCGGTTACCACGCCCCAATTAATTGACCATTAAACCAAACGCGTCTAAAGTCTCTTTGGTGGTGGAAATGCATTGAGAGAAATGCATCATGATGAAGCGCGCCCTATAACTGTGAGGGAGGGAGGACTAGAATGAAGGTGCAAAACCAAGTACCCATATGGCCAGTCGGTCAACGCACCTCGTCTTGGCATATCACTGACATGTGGGACCGGAGTGTGAGCAAATCGATCTCAATTGACGGCAAAATGGCCAACCCGCCATTCCTTGAGAGAGACGAGGAGCGAGAACACACAGACGGGCTCGCACGGAGGCCAAGATATATTCGAGCATGGTTGATCGATATCATCATCACATGTTGGGCTGCCGTTTTCCGCCCTTCTCAGGAATAAATGTGTACTTTATCAAAGATTAAGAAAAATAAGAGTATAGAGGCTCCACCATGCGGTTCTAGTAGTAGTACTACTCGTACTACTAAACCTTGCGCTTGGCTCTGCGCCTCTTCGTGAAGTCGAACAATGATGGTACTCCGCATGTTCGGTACTACAGTGTATGCCTCTAGCAATCTGACACCGAATAAACTGATGCATGTCCACCGCCTGGGCGAGGTACATTGCATTAGTCAAAAGGCGTAAGCGAGCTTCACCTTGTCCTGCAAGCTTCTCCTCGTTCTGCGAGTTGACGGGACACACCAACAAGTAGTGCTAGTCCATACTCCCTCCTTTCCGGTTAATATGGCTTAATCTTTTTTGCGGGTAAATGAGATAGCTTTATTCATATATAAGCATTCTTAGGACGATCAGCCAAGACACTGGTCACTAGGAAGCGAGGTACCCCGCAAAAAAAGAAGTAGGAAGCGAGGTGTTTCATCAAGCCAGCTCTCGGCCACATTCAAAGTGCAGCAAGCACGGTTCGCACAAAGATGCGCCGCAAGGTTTGCTGACCTGTTTACATGCTGAATGACAAAAAAGAGAGGAAATATTACCGAGCGCTCCTATTTGTAACAGGATATGAGCTAGAATTAAGCAAGAATTGTGGCGAGTGTTCCATGCAATCAACTTCCATTATCACATGTGAGAACCCTCGAAGAGAACCAAATGTGTTGAAAATTGCTTTATCACATTTTAAAAATATAATAAGAGTGCAGACGCTCCTCCATCCGGTTCCTAGTACTAGTAAACTTTGCGCTTGGCTGTTCGCCTCTTCGGGAAGTGCAACAATAATAGTACTAGTATAGTGTATGCTTCTGGCAATCTGACACCGAATTAACTGTTGCACGTCCACCGCCTGAGCGAAGGACATCTTGCATTAGTCAAAAGTTTCTCCTTGTCCTGCGAGCCACCGCGCGCAAGCTTCTCCCGTCCGGCAAGCTTCTCCTCGTTTGGCAAGTTGACGGGACACAGCAAAGTAATGCTAGTCCATACTACCTCCGCTCCGGTTAATATGGCTTAATTTCAAACGAGATAAATACATTGTCTGTCACTAAATATTTGTAAAAATACGGTCAGTGGACTTCATAATACGCTCATTGCGCTCAATATATACATTTATCCGGTGTTTATATGGTCACTAGCTCACCCTGGCTGAGTATGTGTGTGCATGCACGTGTAGGTTGAGCACTTGAGCGTGACCGTGTGTGTTCCGTCGTGTGCTCGGACATGCATGCATTAGGGCGTCGCGCGCGTTTTTGCGTCCATGTGTACGTGTGACTCTTGCATACATGCAGGGGGAGTACGTGTAGGGGCCACTAAAGGAGCAGTCAAATCACACAGTAAGTTAGTCGGAAGAAACAACCATCATTTCACTCTTCAATGACACGTACGCAATATAAAATGGTTGATATGGAGAAAAAAAGAGAACCACTATATATACACTAGCAGGAGCCTAAGCTACAAGCCTGCTTGCTTGGGTTGCTCTCTTCACAAGCATCGAACGACGGTGGCCACACCGCTGGTCACATATCCGGCCTGAGCCCGCAGCTGGGGGAAGGGAACAATGTTCTGCGTAGACGCGGTCGACATCGGCGAGGGAGAAAATCCACAGTCAGTGCGTCCCAATCGGGGGTCACCGCGGTATGGGCCGATGCCGTGTCCCAACCGCCCTTCTAGCTACAGCCCGACGTCCGTTTCGAAATTATTAGTGCATGTCAACAAAAATTATACTAGTATCGTTGTTCCGTTTAAAAAAAGCATATAAGCTATTACTTCTTACCCAAAGGATCTTTGTATCCAACAGACACAAAATATCCATTCGGCTGTTCGAAATTACTTTCACTGCTGATCTGATGTCGAGGTAATTGCTGCATCACCACCAAAACCCACCATCTCTTAAGCTAAAGTAGACCGAGCTAACCCCTATATTAGCATATTACTAAGATAAACAGAAGGCACTGTAGAATCATTTAGGACGTGAGCTTGTCAATCTGAATGTGGAGGGACACCAGCTTAGTCCTGGCCAGCAGCTTGGGCGGAACTGTGAAGAAGGTCAGCTCCTGCACGGTGACGTCACCGGGATCCCTGCTGCTTGTCATCTCCATTTCCACCTTGACGGCGTCGGTCCTGCCTTTTGGCTCCCCCGGCGGGCCGTTCGCCCACAGCTTGGCCACGTAGTGCGGCAGTGGGGACGCCCCCGCTCTGATGCAGAAGATCGACACAGCGATAGGCGCGCCGATGTCGAGCATGCCACCGACCAAGAAAAACACGCGGCCGTCCTCCTCCGCGAACAGCAAGAGCCGTGGCTCCGACAGTGGCACTTGCAGCTGGAGCGCCTTGCCGTGCTGGATCCTGTGCACGGGCATGGGATGCACGGTGCTGATGTGGTGGGAGAGCCACGGCGGCGGGCCGTCGTAGCCGCAAACGGGCACGGGGCATTTGCAGGGCGTGAGCGGACACACGCTCTGGTGATCGACGAGCTTGTGGTAAGTGACGTAGAGCCCACAGCTTCGTGCGGGAACTCCACCCTCACCGAGGAGAGGACGGCATCCACCGCCGTGTTCCGCACGTCGAAGCCACCGCCGCGCTCGCACTTCTGGCACTGCCGCTGGTTCCCGGGGCGCTCGACGCGGTAGTCCGCGCAAGCCATGTGCCCTCCCTTGCACTGCAGAAATCAATCGAACAACACATCAATCAAGAAACCTGCACCTTGCTCGATCAGCTGAACGGACGAGGTGTATTCGAACCTCAGACACTGGAGGCTTCAAGGGGCGGAGGCACAAGGGGCAGTGGAGCAAGCTGAGGTCCATCGAGACCATAGAGAACTCCATCATCAGGTCCTGTTCCGTCTGCATGATCTCGCCCTCCTCGTGCACAACCATCTCTCGCTTTTTTAGGGCCGGGGCATTACAAAGCTTTACCGTCACATATTCATACTACTTCAAGGTGCATTAAATCAACACATGCAAGTATCAAAAGGAGAGTCGCAACATGCATGCATGCGTTTTAATTAATGCATAGGTAAACACAAATTATTGAAATATATCAAGTGCAGTGCTTTGATGTGTCGCGTCAACTCGTACAAGACCGAGAAGTTTGATTACTACAACGCCCTCTCGCCTTAACCGCACCTGCCTTTGGCTGCATGACAGGTGGGCCACCGGCCTCTTGGGCCCACCTATCATGGACGCAAAAGCAGGAGCAGTAAGTCAATGAAGCTGCGTCCCTCCCTCGCCCATGAGCGTGGTGGCTGGCAGGACTAGGAGAAGCTTTCGTTCGCTACACGCTCTCCCTCCCGTATGCGGTGGACATGCAGCAGTTCAATCGGTGTCAGATGGCCAGAAGCATACTATAGTACTCCTCCACTATAGTAGTACTCCATCATTTTGTTCGACTTCCCGAAGAGGCGAAGAGCCAAGCGCAGCCCCGACGCTCGTGTGGCAGTTTCATGTGTAGAGTAGTCTAGGATAGCGTGTACGGTGCCTGTAAGCTTAAAAATCATTGGGGTCGGCTCCATGCTATATTTTTTTGATTAAAATTATCTTCTGGCCCTACCTGTCATCCTAGTGATTCTAGTTTGCACGCTCATCTGCTCAAGACAGGAATATATATTTTAATTTGTGGTGGGGTAAATGTTAGAGGTTGCAGCAAATGGAGTAGTGTACACTGCGGGTCTTTCAGCCAAGTTTAGAGACAACCATGTGGGGCCAGTGCTATGATGTGTCACGTCAACTCGTACAACGAGGAGAAGCTTGATTTTACTACTACACGCCTTCTCCCTCGCCCATGCGCGCGGTGGCTCGCAGACGAGGACTGGCTATTGCTTATATTGTACTACAACAAGCTATCCCTCCCGCTCGCGGTGGACGGACATGCAGCAGTGGATTCGATACTGTAGAAGCAGTAGTAGTAACATCATTGTTCGTCTTCTCGAAGAGGCGAAGAGCCAAGTGTAGCCCGAACGTGGCAGTTGCGAACCTTGGAGCAAGCATATAGCCAGGCTCTTGCATGAGACAAAATTCTTATGTGAGCCCACTATTGTAGTAAGTACTTGCTAGTATAGCCCTGTAAACCAGAAAGGAGTATTGCCTTTCTTGAGATTTCAACAAGTGACTAGACTACACCGAGACGGAGTACATATGGAGCGAAATGAGTGAATCTACATCGTAAATAAACACGTAGTTCTCTCATTTCCCTCTCGGCCTTGGTCACGGTGCACAATATTGAGTATAGTAGTACTATCATCTTGAAATTTACGAAGTCACCATAGGCACCTCGTTGCCGACGGGAACGTCTCCTGACACGCGATAGACGCGAGTGGCAGTCGCCTCCATAGGTGCTTGAATGCCAAGGAGGGAGAGGGTAGCGGTTCCCGAGAAGTTGAACGGTCAATGATGCATCCTCAAATTACTCTACATGCAGAGGGAATTTGTTTGAAGGAGCAGAGGGAATTAATTGGAGAAGCAGAATAGAGCCAGCACGATTTGAATGCAACAGAGTTTGGATTCTCGTATAAAGGCGCCCCACCACTCCAATCCATCTACTCCTTAGTCTCTGCGCAACACTGCTCACTCCAATCCAATACCAAGTGACTAGAAGCCCGAAGCACCTATGGAGGCGATGGACGCCAGCGGCAGTCGGCTGTGCCAAATCATCCAAGGCGCCGACCTGCGGCCCCGCACCGCGCAGCATTTCCAGACGGTGCTGGCGACCGCCGGCATCATAGCCCTCGCCGATGCCGGCTTCGCCTCTCGCATGGACGACATGATGGTCAACTCCATCCGCAAGTTCTCCAGCGTCAAGAAGTGCGCGGACGACCTTGCCGTACTGCTCCAGCCCGCGCGCCCAAGGCTCCTCATTGCATGCCACCCTCATCGGCCTCCATGGTGACGAACTCTTTCAAGCCCTGGTGGCCCTGCAGTTGCCGGAGGTCGCGATGAAGAATGTGCACCTCGAGGCCACGCTTGTCGCGCCGCACCTCGCCATGCAAGAAACCGTCGACCTGCACATCCACGTCTATGGGGAAATCTTCTACATAGGCCACTACAAGGCCAGCAAGGACAGAAAGACGCTGGCCTTCTTCCAGTCGCTGGAATCTTTGGACGCCATTGTTCAGAAGCACGTCGACCTGGCCACGAAAGCCGCTGCTACTTAGCCACCATTCGGTGGGCCGGCGCCCTGAGTCGAGGAGGTGGACATCGTCGATGGATGCATCTCTTCTTCTTGCCTCCTGTAACCAGCACTGCATCGCCTCGTGGCCTTAATGTTTTATTAGTATAGGAGTATATGGCATTTCTATTCCAGCAGTAACATTTTCACTGTGAGGTGGGGCCACAGTTGAGCAAACCGACCATCGGAAAAATCCCCACCCCGCCAAGACCAAGTGAACAGAAGCCGGAAGCACCTACGGAAGCGAAGGTCGCGAGCGGCAGTCGGCTGTGCCAAATCATCCAAGGCGCCGGCCTGCGGCCCCGCACCGCGCAACGGTTCCAGACAGTGCTGGCGACCGCCAGCGTCGTAGCCCTCGCCGACCCCGGCTTCGTCTCTCGCATGGACGACATGATGGTCAACTCCATCCGCAAGTTCGCCGCCGTCAAGAAGCGTGTAGCGAAAGCTCCTACTAGTCCTGCCAGCGACCACGCTCATGCGCGAGGGAGGTGGCGTTGTAGCAATCAAACTTCTCGGTCTTGTACGAGTTGACGCGACATATCAAAGCACTGCACTCAATATAAGTCTTTTTACACATTTCAAATGGACTACTACATACGGATGTATGTAGACATATTTTGCTTCGTATGTATTCACTTGTTGCAATCTCTAAAAATACTTATATTTGGAAACGGAGGGAGTACAACGCATGCATGCATGCCGTGGCCTCCCTTTTGATACTTGCATGTGTCGATTTGATGCACCTTGCCAAATTTTGACTATAAATTTAACTAACCAAATTTTCATGCATGTCACAAAAAATTACGGGGTTGTTTGGATTGTGACCATGTTTGTCTTATGTTGCCATCCCACACTTGCCACACTTGCCTAACTTGAGTTGCTCAAATTGTTAGACACACTTTGGCTTGCCTAAGGGAATCTTGCCAAACTTTTTGTGTCTATGACATGTGGGGTTCATTGCTAATAAAAAAATTCTTGTCTTAGGTGTGGCTAATAAAAAAGACTTATATTTAGGAACGGAGGGAGTAGAAAATATAAATAATAATGCATGTTGGGGCAACCCACATTTCCGATAATTTTAGCCGTGGGCTTGTTCACAATTTTTACGAGGGGGTGGTTGTTCATTTAATGGAGGGACTTGTACCAGACTTGAACGATACAAAGTGCGACCTGGCACCCTCAAAAAATAAAGTGCGACCTGGCACACCGTAACACCACTTGGAACAAGCGGGTAGCTATCTCAAAAAACAATCAACAACTAAAAAAACGGCGACCTGGCACGTAGTACACAATTTTAAACGATTGTTCTGATGGAGTGAAAAAGGAAAACTACCCCACTACGTATATATAGGCCGGAGCCTTCGCGCTTTCTTGCTAGGGTTGCTCTATTCACACACTCTCATCCTCTTCAGATCTAAACAAGATAGGGGTGGTAACACTGACTTTCTCCCTTCAAAAAACACTGTCTTTCTATCCTCACCGCTGGTTACAGATCCGGACGTATCCCCCTCCGCCGGTGAAGGGTAGGAGGGGCAGCGTTTAGGCCGTCGTCGACAGCGAGGGAGGAGACCCACTGCCGGCCGCACCGTTATCTCTGGCCGAGCGCCGGTGCGAGAGGTCCTCCGATCCCTTCGTCGTTGCCCTAGTGTGGGCGGATCCGGCCTCCCGCCGCCCACCTATGCACATCCCGACAGCCTTGAGGTATATCTTCCTTCGAAACCGCCTTAGCTCTACTTCCCCAGCTCGCTACGTCGCTGCATGTGCATCATTTTCTACCTCTCAGCCCCTCTCGATTGGATGGTCCAACGTCACCTATTTTTTTATTCTATTGTTAGAGGTAAAGCTACTTCATGGAGTTGAATCTTGTACTTGGTTCAAACAAGAAATAAAGTGTGGGTGGGGAATTTAGTATGTAGTACATCGGACTTGGTACAAAGAGGAAGGAAATGGGGTGAAAGTAGTACAGACTGGTCATCCAACCGGTCTCTTTGTCGAAAAGGGAAATATAGGGGTAACGCTGTACACAGTGGTATGACCAGGACTAGATTTGCTATCCACACATAGGAGTAGGTGGCTAGAGTGAACAAAAATGGGACCAACCCAGATATGTTTCTTGGATGTTTGTTTCTCGGGGCAACAAACTATGAATCACCACTTTCTGCCCCTGTTTAGGTACATGGTGCTGGACTGCTGGTGCACCCACTGTCCCATGCCCTTATACCAAATATTTAGCTGTTCTTAATCTAATGCCCCTAGTAAAAATGAAGCCATGCCACTGTTATAAGCCATGACAAGTTTAGCCAAATGTTTTTGCTTGTAATTGTTTGAGACTCTGACTGTTTCCTCTGTAGATTTTTGTGCAAACAGGGATATCCATTTCACCTGGTTGCTGTTGTGACCTTTTGGTGCACCGCACAAAACTTTTCTTAAAAGAAGTGACTTTTGTGCCGTTTAACTGGAATGTTAGAATGGAACAGTTGGTTCATTTCGGTGGAACTGCACAAAGGGAGATCTGTGTTCCAATCCTCATCATCCATATTGGCACCATAACCTTCCTTTAGGTAAGAATGATATTTAATGCATGTGTTCATCTCTATTTTGTGACTTCCATGAGAAAATAATGCTATTTTTTACTAGTACACTTGTACTCCCTCACGACAAAACCAATTCTGAAATAGAAGGCCAATCATGTACTTGGTTTCACCAACTGGTGAGGAGACTGAGAAACAGAGCATGAAGAGGAGGAAGAAGAAGAGTAAACAGTGCCAAGGCGATCTTGCTGAAGCCAGAGGCCTCAGTCGAGGCCATTCAAGGGCTTCGGCAACGACTACCTTACATGTGAGACGATCCTCCAGGGAGCCCTTACACTTCTGCCGTCTCACTTAATTAAATAGGAGTACTTAAGTACCACTAATTTATTGCTGCCTAATTTTCCTGTCGGAGTTAAACAAATCTATAGTAGCACCCTATGCTGAATCATGTACGTGTGTATGTTTGTCTATGAGGTGAATCATGTGGTGGATCAGGGAGGGAATGCTAAATTTACCCATTAAGATAATGAGGGTGCTTCTATTTGTTAGTGTATGTTTCATCAACTAGTCTCGGCTTGCATTCTTCCTTTGCTGTCAGTCGCTTGGCTTATCTCGGCTTCCAGTCAAAGGAAATAGTAATTGATATGCTTGCTCACACAGGTTGGTACTGGTCTTTATCCTGGTTACTGTGCTTTTCATACGTATTGGTAATTTGGTATTGTGCTACTGTTTACCGATTTCATAAAGGAGTAACTTGGAGCCTGAACTCGCAGGCAAATCATTACATCGGGTTATTTCAGTAGAACTGCACAAAAAGATCAGATGGACAAGTACTTATGCTGCTGCTATGTACTCCAAAGTTTACTCACACAAGCATCGATGTTGACAAGAAGAAGTGTCGATATTCATTTGAGTATCAACCGGCGTCAACAAATTGTCAAACTCCAAGTATTAGGAGAGTGAACGCCAAAAATAAAACGCAGTCCAGTCTTTGGTCCCAACTTGTGCCTTTTGGTTATCTGCACATATGGTAGCGAACTGTATGGCATGGAGTCAAAAGATTCCAGACAAGTTGGTTGACGCGTATATTCATCTGGCACTTAATCAGTCTGCACGCCAGGGATGCTCCATTTCAGTTGAACTGCACAGAAAATTTGGGTGGTTCATTTTCTCGACCGCCTCCTTTCTCATCTGCAATGTAGAATTTTGGCGAGATCAGGACTAAGATGAGCTAGTAAACTAATTGGATGAAAGTAGTGGCCAAGTTGCTCAAACCTCCCTCGGCACGAGGCCACTATTTGAGGATAAACCTACAAGCAAAGTTCAGATTGTCTGTGCTGCCTCTTATGTACTCGAAAGTTTACTCGTAGAAGCGTTAATTTTAGCAAGAAGTACCTCCGACTGAACACCATTTACCAGTCTGCAATGTAGAATTTTGGCGAGCTACAGGACCAAGATGAGCCAGTAAACTAGTTGGATGAAAGTAGTGGCCAAGTTGCTCAAACCTCCCGCGGCACGAGGCCACTATTTGAGGATAAACCGACAAGCAAAGTTTAGATGTTCTGTGCTGCCTCTTATGTACTTGAAAGTTTACTCGTACAAGCACTAATTTTAGCAAGAAGTACCTCTGACTGAACACCATTTACCAGTCTGTACCCTAGGTAATTAAAGTTCGTCTATGGATCATATTGGCTGTGATCTCAATCATTTGGATGCATAAACATACTGAACATGTGTATATCTGAATTATCTATGAATATTGTTGTGTGATCTATCAATCATTTGGATCCATAGACATGCTGAAATTGTGTATATATGAATCTTTTGAGTTGTTGATAGTGAATGTTGGCTATGAATATGAACGTGTCCTGTGAACCTGAGTTTGATACGAATGTTTACCTTTTCTGTTGTGCTTGTGTGTGAACTTGTTAGTATGCCAACTGTGGGGTATGTGACGTGTGGGTGTCAACGGCACACCTTCTTCCCGAGAAGAATTGCACCTGCTTTGTTAGGGTAGCAACGCGCATCAGCTATTTTTAATCTTTTTGCTCTGTCTTGCCCCCTCCCCCGCTAAACCCCTGCCGTAATGTTTTCGGCCTCAAAACAAACATAGTACTGCGTTGTTTTTGGGGCTTGATGAAAAATCGAGTGCTGGTTTCTGTAGGTTGGCCCGCCCAGCAAATGGGCTGCTGGTCCACCACGGACTGGGATGCTAAAAATACAAGTTGTATGGTGCAGAGGCAAGTAAAAAACGCCATCGAGAGCCATCCACTGAAGAAAAAAAATCTCTCCTGATGTACTTCTTCAGTCGTGCCGGCGGCCCCCTCTATAATCCAGTTCGCTCGGGGATCTGGTATCATTTTTTTCCAGAGGGAGAACAAGTATCAGCTAGGCCTAGGTTTTGTATTTTAACATGCGTAGCCCACGACATACGGGTGACAGTGGTTTCAACTTATTTTTTGAGGTCCATACCGGCCTATGGGCTTTTTCTTAAAGATCGGCAGCCCAATGTATTTTTAACCACATTATATATATTTATATTATTACTATTATCGTATATTTTATAGAGACTTATATATACATTATGAAAACATCCCACGTGTTATTAACTTATAAAAGTAAATGTTTAACAGAAGTTGGCAAGGAAAATCCTGGTTGTTTTTGACTCACAGGCAAGGAAAATCCTTGTGATTGCGTACAAAAGCTTGCAAAGATTTTAAGGACCAATGTAATAATAACGCGCTCATTTTTATTTTGGGCAATAACTCGCTAATTTGTTTATTATGTATATAAAAAATGTGCCTCTCCGGTTTATTTTTGATATAAATTGCTCCTTCTAACATAACATTATATATATAACGAGCCCAGCTAATTCGCGTATTTGAAGGAAGTGCAAATGGGCTGGGATTTCTTAGATAATATAAATGGGCCGCATTGACGCGAAATTATTTGTTCACCCAGCCCAGCAAATGGACTGTACATTCTAGAAAACATGGGTTAAATATATGCCACATTTTTGCACGCTGACATGTGGGCCAATAGGTCGAAGCCTACGCAGGGCGTTGTCAACTTGATCGGGATGCACCTTCAATCTCTCGTCTTCTTCCTCCGGCATCGCCGGGACCGCCTGGTCCGGCCTCCGGCGGCTAGCGGCTCTGCTTAGCACGCATCGCTGCCAAGCGCTACCCCACCGCCGGCCAGGCTATCCCTCCACCCCTCCACACCTCCTGTTATTCTCCACCGACTGCAGCCCCACACTGCACTAGAACCAGTTATAACCCTTCTCCTCCACTCAATCTGCGACTCCACTGCCGCGTCTTCCCATCTCCGAGTCGTTCCCGTCCGGGGCCTCGCTGTCGTCCACCGCCTCGCTGCGCTCGGTGTGGCGTGGTCAACAAACGAGAGTCATCGGAAGAGGACTGTACATGGAGAGCCTGATGCCTGGGACCCACGATGTCCATGGTCGCACGCAAGGAAAGTTCCTCCTTATTAAGCTGAAAAAATGTTTCCTCCACCTGATAGCTGGGACCCACCGGCTGTATCTTCGCACGGAAGGAAGTGCCTCCTTGTTATGCGAAAAAATTTATTCCTCCCGTTGACAGCTGGGACCCGTCAAATTTGGTGGTTGACTTGTGGGCCTACTAAGTGGACGTGTACGCAGGGCTTTCTCAACTTAATCAACAAATGATTCTAGCAGCTGGATCGTTGGATGTTAATCCAACAGCCGTGCTCCTTCTTGAACCTCTGTTCTTGCTCTTGTATCCCGTGGGCAGCACCGCGGCTGTGCTGCCGCGCACCCGAACCAGTCAAGTTTCCCACTCCTCTCCATCTGCGACTCCACTTCTCCGTCTTCCCCATCTCCGGGTCGTTCCGGTCTGGGGCCTCGCCGTCGTCCACCAGCCTTTGGTGCGCTCGGCATGGTATGGTCAACGTGGTCAGCAACCGAGAGTCATCAGAACATGACTGTACGTGAGAGGCTGACAGTGGGGACGCACCACGCCCATGGACGCATGCATGCAACGCAACGCGGCGTGGTCAACGTGGTTAAGGAACGACTTCCATCGGAAGTGTACTGTACGTGGAGAGGCTGACAGCTGGGTCCACAGCCGCAACAAAGAAGTGCCTCCTTATTACGCGGAAAATAATGATTCCTCCACCTAACAGCAGGGACCCATCCGACGGGCCACCGTATTTTGTGAAAAAAACGTTTCCCTCTGACTGCTGGGACCCACTGGACGTGTCACCGTATTTCGCGAAAAAACGTTCCCCCCGCTGTCAGCTCGGACCCACCGGATGTGCCTCCTTATTACGCAAAAAAATGAATACTCCCCCTACTAGTTGGGACCCACCTTGGTGGGTGGCTGACTTATGGGCCTACTAAGTTGACGGGGATGGAGTGCTTTGTCAACTTAGTCAATATGAACGATTCTAGATCCAGTGACCGTACGATGTCCATCCAACGGCCGTAGTGCTTCTTCAACATCTGGTCTTGTTGCTCCAGCCGCCCAAAGCAGCGCCGGTCGTTCCGCATGCTCCTGACTCCCGTGGCCAGCTGTGCTGCCGCGGAGGCCTCACCGCCCCTACTATTCCCATCATTGGCCAGGCCCTGCGGCGACGGCAGCCTCACACCGCAGCCGAACCAGTGAACCCTCGTACTCCTCTCTGCGCGGGCTTTCACTGCCGCGTCTTCCCCGCCTCCGCGTCGTCCCCTTCCTAGGCCTCGCCGTTGTCCACCGCCCTGGTGCTCTCGGCGCGGCGTGGTCAACGTGGTCATGGAACGGCTTCCATCGGACGTGGACTGTACGTGGAGAGGCTGACAGCTGGGTTCACGGCCGCAGCAAGGAAGTGCCTCCTTATTACGCGCAAAATAATTATTCCTCCACCTCACAGCGGGGACCCATCGGACGGGCCATCGTATTTTGTGAAAAAAATGTTTCCCCCTGACTGCGGGGACCCACCAGCTACATCTTCGGATGCAAGGAAGTGCGTCCGGGCAAAAAAAATGATTCGCTCCCTTGACTGCTGGGACCCACCAGCTACACCTTCGCAGGCAAGGAAGTGCCTGACAGTCGGGACCCACCTTGTCGAAGCGTACGTAGCGTTGTCATTCTGGTCGCGAACGTGTACGTACATACTGGTCGATGTAGAGGCGCGCACGTGTCGTAGTAGAGGCGCACACGTAGAATGTACACGTACGTACAACGGCCAGTGTGCAAGAAAGAAAATACGGCCACGTACGTACATACGGGCAGGGTCTCGAACGCCTACTCGCGCATACGTACGGCCAGGGCTCGTGTACATGGTCGGGACGGAACGGAGAAACAGCGTCGTCGTCGTGTTCATGGGGAGCCAACCGGCTGGGTCGGAACGGAATGCGTTGTCGTGTTCATCGGGAGGGCTTGGACGAAACAGCCGATGGAAACGAGGCCTGGCGTACCATAGAAAGGTGGAAACGGCCTTGTGTTCGACCGGCCACGTTTGAAACAAGATCCTGTTCATCGGGAGGGGTTTGGCGTACCGCAAAATGGAGGAAACGGACCTCCTACGGTCGAAACGGGGGTCCTGTTGATCGGGAGGGGTGTGGCGTACCGCAAAACGGAGGTAACGGACTTGTGTTGGAGCGCTGCGGTCAAAACGGTGATCCTGTTCATCAGGAGGGGTGTGGCGTACCGCAAAACGGGACTCCACGGGATACTGTTCATCTCCACCGTCGATCCCCTCCAGCCTCCACGGGCTACCGTTCATCCATCATCGACCTGCTCCAGCCTCCACCTATGACTGTTCATCCAGCCTCCACCGCGCGCTACTCCACCGGCTACTGTTCACCCACCCCTCCACGGGCTACTGTTCATCCTGCCCTCCACCGTCTACTATTCATCCTGCCCTCCACGGGGTGGTCCTATTCATCCTGCCCTCCACGGGGTCCTGTTCATCCAGCCCCAACCGGCTCGAACGATTGGGGTCCTGTTCATCCACCCCCACCGGGAACTGTTCATCCAAACCCCCCCAGCAACGCTCACTGTTCATCCAGAGGCAACGCCACGGGGTCCTGTTCATCCACCCCCACCGGGAACTGTTCATCCAAACCCCCCCCCCCCCCCGCAACGCTCACTGTTCATCCAGAGGCAGCATCGATCGGCTTCAGTTAGCAGCAGTAGCGAAGGAATCGCTCGATCGGGTTCAGTTAACAGCCATCGATCGATCGCTCGGGTTCAGTAACGCGTAGCCTCTGCAGTGCAATCGCTCGGGTTCAGTTAGAGCCCAACGCCTCGCTCGGGTTCAGTTAGAGCCTGTCTCTCTCACTTTAGTTGAACCAAGTGTGGCTACGCCCGGTCCTTGCGAAGGTTAAAACAGCACCAACTTGACAAACTATCGTTGTGGTTTTGATGCGTAGGTAAGAACGGTTCTTGCTAAGCCCATCGCAGCCACGTAAAACTTGCAACAACAAAGTAGAGGACGTCTAACATGTTTTTGCAGGGCATGTTGTGATGTGATATGGTCAAGACATGATGTGATATAATTTGTTGTATGAGATGATCATGTTTTGTAACCGAGTTATCAGCAACTGGCAGGAGCCATATGGTTGTCGCTTTATTGTATGAGATGCAATCACCAGGTAATAGTTTTACTTTATCACTAAGCGGTAGCGATAGTCGTAAAAGCAATTAGTTGGCGAGACGACAACGATACTATGATGGAGATCAAGGTGTCGCGCCGGTGACGATGGTGATCATGACGGTGCTTCAGAGATGGAGATCACAAGCACGGTGCTTCGGAGATGGAGATCACAAGCACAAGATGATGATGGCCATATCATATCACTTATATTGATTGCATGTGATGTTAATCCTTTATGCATCTTATCTTGCTTTGATTGACGGTAGCATTATAAGATGATCTCTCACTAAAATTTCAAGATAAAAGTGTTCTCCCTGAGTATGCACCGTTGCGAAAGTTCTACGTGCTGAGACACCACGTGTTAATCGGGTTTGATAGGCTCTATGTTCAAATACAACGGGTGCAAAACAGTTGCACATGCGGAATACTCAGGTTAAACTTGACGAGCCTAGCATATACAGATATGGCCTCGGAACACAGAGACCGAAAGGTCGAGCGTGAATCATATAGTAGATATGATCAACATAGTGATGTTCACCATTGAAACTACTCCATCTCACGTGTTAATCGGACATGGTTTAGTTGCTTTGGATCACGTAATCACTTAGATGATTAGAGGGATGTCTATCTAAGTGGGAGTTCTTAAGTAATATGATTAATTGAACTTAAACTTATCATGAACTTAGTACCTGACAGTATCTTGCTTGTCTATGTTAATTGTAGATAAATGGCCCGTGCTGTTGTTCCGTTGAATTTTAATGCGTTCCTTGAGAAAGCTAAGTTGAAAGATGATGGTAGCAATTACACAGACTGGGTCCATAACTTGAGGATTATCCTCATTGCTGCACAGAAGAATTACGTCCTAGAAGCACCGCTAGGTGCCAGGCCTCCTGCAAGAGCGACGCCAGAAGTTATGAACGTCTGGCAGAGCAAAGCAGATGACTACTCAATAGTTCAGTGTGCCATGCTTTACGGCTTAGAACCGGGTCTTCAACGACGTTTTGAGCGTCATGCAGCATATGAGATGTTCCAGGAGTTGAAGTTAATATTTCAAGCAAATGCCCGGATTGAGAGATATGATGTCTCCAATAAGTTCTATAGCTGCAAGATGGAACAGAATAGTTCTGTCAGTGAGCATATACTTAGAATTTCTGGGTATAATAATCACTTGATTCAACTGGGATTTCTACTTCCGGATGATTGCGTCATTGACAGAATTCTTCAATCACTGCCACCAAGCTACAAGAGCTTCGTGATGAACTATAACATGCAAGGGATGGATAAGACAATTCCCGAGCTCTTCACAATGCTAAAGGCAGCGGAGGTAGAAATCAAAAAGGAGCATCAAGTGTTGAAGGTCAGTAAAACCACTAGTTTCAAGAAAAAGGGCAAAGGGAAGAAGAAAGGGAACTTCAACAAGAACGGCAAGCAAGTTGTTGTTCAGGAGAAGAAATCCAAGTCTGGACCTAAGCCTGAAATTGAGTGCTTCTACTATAAGCAGACTGGTCACTGGAAGCGGAACTGCCCCAAGTATTTGGCGGATAAGAAGGATGGCAAGGTTAACAAAGGTATATGTGATATACATGTTATTGATGTGTACCTTACTAATACTCGCAGTAGCACCTGGGTATTTGATACTGGTTCTGTTGCTAATATTTGAAACTCGAAACAGGGGCTACGGATTAACCGAAGATTGGCTAAGGACGAGGTGACGATGCGCGTGGGAAATGGTTCCAAAGTCGATGTGATCGCCGTCGGCACACTACCTCTACATCTACCTTCGGGATTAGTTTTAGACCTAAATAATTGTTATTTGGTGCCAGCGTTGAGCATGAACATTATATCTGGATCTTGTTTAATGCGAGACGGTTATTCATTTAAATCAGAGAATAATGGTTGTTCTATTTATATGAATAATATTTTTATGGTCATGCACCCTTGAAGAGTGGTCTATTCTTAATGAATCTCGATAGTAGTGATACACATATTCATAATGTCCAAGCCAAAAGATGCAGAGTTAATAATGACAGTGCAACTTATTTGTGGCATTGCCGTTTGGGTCATATCGGTGTAAAGCGCACGAAGAAACTCCATAGTGATGGAATTTTGGAATCACTTGATTTTGAATCACTTGGTACTTGCGAACCGTGCCTCATGGGCAAGATGACCAAAACACCATTCTCCGGAACTATGGAGAGAGCAACAGATTTGTTGGAAATCATACATATAGATGTATGTGGTCCGCTGAATATTGAGGCTCGTGGCAGATATCGTTATTTTCTCACCTTCACAGATGATTTGAGCAGATATGGGTATATCTACTTAATGAAACATAAGTCTGAAACATTTGAAAAGTTCAAAGAATTTCAGAGTGAAGTTGAAAATCATCATAACAAGAAAATAAAATTCCTACGATCTGATCGTGGAGGAGAATATTTGAGTTACGAGTTTGGCCTACATTTGAAACAATGCGGAATAGTTTCGCAACTCACGCCACCCGGAACACCACAGCGTAATGGTATGTCCGAACGTCGTAATCGTACTTTATTAGATATGGTGCGATCTATGATGTCTCTTACTGATTTACCGCTATCGTTTTGGGGTTATGCTTTAGAGATGGCTGCATTCACTCTAAATAGGACACCATCAAAATCCGTTTAGACGACGCCTTATGAACTATGGTTTGGCAAGAAACCAAAGTTGTCATATCTTAAAGTTGGGGGTTGCGATGCTTATGTGAAGAAACTTCAACCTGATAAGCTCGAACCTAAATCGGAGAAATGTGTCTTCATAGGATACCCAAAAGAGACTGCTGGGTACACCTTCTATCACAAATCCGAAGGCAAGATATTCGTTGCTAGGAATGGATCCTTTCTAGAGAAGGAGTTTCTCTCTAAAGATGTGAGTGGGAGGAAAGTAGAACTTGATGAGGTAACTGTACCTGCTCCCTTATTGGAAAGTAGATCATCGCAGAAATTAGTTTCTGCGCACCTACACCAATTAGTGAGGAAGTTAATGATAATGATCATGAAACTTCAGATCAAGTTATTACCGAACCTCGTAGGTCAACTAGATCAAGATCCGCACAAGAGTGGTACGGCAATCCTGTTCTGGAGGTCATGTTACTAGACCATGACGAACCTACGAACTATGAAGAAGCGATGGTGAGCCCAGATTCTGCAAAATGGCTTGAAGCCATGAAATCCGAGATGGGATCCATGTATGAGAACAAAGTATGGACTTTGGTTGACTTGCCCGATGGTCGGCAAGCCATTGAAAATAAATGGATCTTCAAGAAGAAGACTGACGCTGATGGTAATGTTACTGTCTATAAAGCTCGAATTGTTGCGAAAGGTTTTCAACAAGTTCAAGGGATTGACTACGATGAGACCTTCTCACCCGTAGCGATGCTTAAGTCTGTCCGAATCATGTTAGCAATTGCCGCATTTTATGATTATGAAATTTGGCAAATAGATGTCAAAACTGCATTCCTGAATGGATTTCTGGAAGAAGAGTTGTATATGATGCAACCGGAAGGTTTTGTCGATCCAAAGGGAGCTAACAAAGTGTGCAAGCTCCAGCGATCCATTTATGGACTGGTGCAAGCCTCTCGGAGTTGGAATAAACGCTTTGATAGTGTGATCAAAGCATTTGGTTTTATAGACTTTTGGAGAAGCCTGTATTTACAAGAAAGTGAGTGGGAGCTCAGTAGCATTTCTGATATTATATGTGGATGACATATTACTGATTGGAAATGATATAGAATTTCTGGATAGCATAAAGGGATACTTGAATAAGAGTTTTTCAATGAAAGACCTCGGTGAAGCTGCATATATATTAGGCATTAAGATCTATAGAGATAGATCAGGACGCTTACTTGGACTTTCACAAAGCACATACCTTGACAAAGTTTTGAAGAAGTTCAAAATGGATCAAGCAAAGAAAGGGTTCTTGCCTGTACTACAAGGTGTGAGATTGAGTAAGACTCAATGCCCGACCACTGCAGAAGATAGAGAGAAGATGAAAGATGTTCCCTATGCTTCAGCCATAGGCTCTATCATGTATGCAATGCTGTGTACCAGACCTGATGTGAGCCTTGCTAAAAGTTTAGCAGGGAGGTACCAAAGTAATCCAGGAGTGGATCACTGGACAGCGGTCAAGAACATCCTGAAATACCTGAAAAGGACTAAGGATATGTTTCTCGTTTATGGAGGTGACAAAGAGCTCATCGTAAGTGGTTATGTTGATGCAAGCTTTGACACTGATCCGGACGATTCGAAATCGCAAACCGGATACGTATTTACATTGAACGGTGGAGCTGTCAGTTGGTGCAGTTCTAAGCAAAGTGTCGTGGCGGGATCTACGTCTGAAGCGGAATACATAGCTGCTTTGGAAGCAGCAAATGAAGGAGTTCATATCCGATCTAGGTGTCATACCTAGTACATCAGGACCAATGAAAATCTTTTGTGACAATACTGGTGCAATTGCCTTAGCAAAGGAATCCAGACTTCACAAGAGAACCAAGCACATCAGAAGACGCTTCAATTCCATCCGGGATTTAGTCCAGGTGGGAGACATAGAAATTTGCAAGATACATACGGATCTGAATGTTGCAGACCCGTTGACTAAGCCTCTTCCACGAGCAAAACATGATCAGCACCAAGACTCCATGGGTGTAAGAATCATTACTATGTAATCAAGATTATTGACTCTAGTGCAAGTGGGAGACTGAAGGAAATATGCCCTAGAGGCAATAATAAAGTATTATATATTTCCTTATATCATGATAAATGTTTATTATTCATGCTAGAATTGTATTAACCGGAAACATAATACATGTGTGAATACATAGACAAACAGAGTGTCACTAGTATGCCTCTACTTGACTAGCTCGTTAATTAAAGATGGTTATGTTTCCTAGTCATAGACATGAGTTGTCATTTGATTAACGGGATCACCTCATTAGGAGAATGACGTGATTGACTTGACCCATTCCATTAGCTTAGCACCCGATCGTTTAGTATGTTGCTATTGCTTTCTTCATGACTTATACATGTTCCTATGACTATGAGATTATGCAACTCCCGTTTACCGGAGGAACACTTTGTGTGCTACCAAACGTCACAACGTAAATGGGTGATTATAAAGGTGCTCTATAGGTGGCTCCAAAGGTACTTGTTGGGTTGGCGTATTTCGAGATTAGGATTTGTCACTCCGATAGTCGGAGAGGTATCTCTGGGCCCACTCGGTAATGCACATCACTATAAGCCTTGCAAGCATTTTGAATAATGAGTTAGTTGCGGGATGATGTATTACGGAACGAGTAAAGAGACTTGCCGGTAACGAGATTGAACTAGGTATCGAGATACGGACGATCGAATCTCGGGCAAGTAACATACCGATGTCAAAGGGAACAATGTATGTTGTTATGCGGTCTGACCGATAAAGATCTTCGTAGAATATGTAGGAACCAATATGAGCATCCAGGTTCCGCTATTGGTTATTGACCGCAGAGGTGTCTCGGTCATGTCTACATAGTTCTCGAACCCGTAGGGTCCGCACGCTTAAAGTTACGATGACAGTTATATTATGAGTTTATATGTTTTGATGTACTGAAGGTTGTTCGGAGTCCCGGATGTGATCACGGACATGACGAGGAGTTTCGAAATGGTCGAGACATAAAGATTGATATATTGGACGACTATATTCAGACACCGGAAGTGTACCGGAGAAGTTTCGGATTAAACCGGAGTGCCGGAGGGTTACCGGAACCCCCCGGGGAAGTATTGGGCCTTGGTGGGCCTTGAGGGGAGAGAGAGGGCAGCAGCCAGGAGGTGGCGCGCCCCCTCCCACGAGGAATCCTAGTTGGACTAGGAGAGGGGGCGCAGCCCCCTTTCCCTTTCCCTCTCCCTCTCCCTCTCTTTCCTTCCCCCCTTCTCTTCCTAGTTGGACTAGGAAAGGGGAGTCCTACTCCTACTAGGAGGAGGACTCCCCCCTCTCCTTGGCGCACCTAGGGCAGCCGGCCTCCCCTTTGCTCCTTTATAGACGGGGGCAGGGGGGCACCTCTAAACACACTTGATATACGATATTTTAGCCGTGTGCGGTGCCCCCCTCCACCATATTACACCTCGATAATACCGTTGCGGAGCTTAGGCGAAGCCCTGCGGCGGTGGAACATCATCATCGTCACCACGCCGTCGTGTTGACGAAACTCTCCCTCAACACTCGTCTAGATCGGAGTTCGAGGGACGTCATCGAGCTGAACGTGTGCAGAACTCGGAGGTGCCGTGCGTTCGGTACTTGATCGGTCGAATCGTGAAGACGTACGACTACATCAACCGCGTTGTGATAACGCTTCCACTGTCGGTCTACGAGGGTACGTGGACAACACTCTCCCCTCTTGTTGCTATGCATCACCATGATCTTGCGTGTGCATAGGAATTTTTTTGAAATTACTACGTTCCCCAACAGTGGCATCCGAGCCAGGTTTTATGCGTTGATGCTATGCACGAGTAGAACACAAGTGAGTTGTGGGCGATATAAGTCATACTGCTTACCAACATGTCATACTTTGGTTCAGCGGTATTGTGAGATGAAGCGGCCCGGACCGACATTACGCGTACGCTTACGCGAGACTGGTTTCACCGTTCGGAGCACTCGTTGCTTAAAGGTGACTGGCGGGTGTCTGTCTCTCTCACTTTAGTTGATACAAGTGTGGCTACGCCCGATCCTTGCGAAGGTTAAAACAGCACCAACTTGACAAACTATCGTTGTGGTTTTGATGCGTAGGTAAGAATGTTGCTTGCTAAGCCCGTAGCAGCCACGTAAAACTTGCAACAACAAAGTAGAGGACGTCTAACTTGTTTTTGCAGGGCATGTTGTGATGTGATATGGTCAAGACATGATGTGATATAATTTGTTGTATGAGATGATCATGTTTTGTAACCGAGTTATCGGCAACTGGCAGGAGCCATATGGTTGTCGCTTTATTGTATGAGATGCAATCACCATGTAATAGTTTTACTTTATCACTAAGCAGTAGCGATAGTCGTAAAAGCAATTAGTTGGCGAGACGACAACGATACTACGATGGAGATCAAGGTGTCGCGCCGGTGACGATGGTGATCATGACGGTGCTTCGGAGATGGAGATCACAAGCACGGTGCTTCGGAGATGGAGATCACAAGCACAAGATGATGATGGCCATATCATATCACTTATATTGATTGCATGTGATGTTAATCCTTTATGCATCTTATCTTGCTTTGATTGACGGTAGCATTATAAGATGATCTCTCACTAAAATTTCAAGATAAAAGTGTTCTCCCTGAGTATGCACCGTTGCGAAAGTTCTTCGTGCTGAGACACCACGTGTTAATCGGGTGTGATAGGCTCTACGTTCAAATACAACGGGTGCAAAACAGTTGCACACGCGGAATACTCAGGTTAAACTTGACGAGCCTAGCATATACAGATATGGCCTCGGAACACAGAGACCGAAAGGTCGAGCGTGAATCATATAGTAGATATGATCAACATAGTGATGTTCACCATTGAAACTACTCCATCTCACGTGTTAATCGGACATGGTTTAGTTGCTTTGGATCACGTAATCACTTAGATGATTAGAGGGATGTCTATCTAAGTGGGAGTTCTTAAGTAATATGATTAATTGAACTTAAATTTATCATGAACTTAGTACCTGATAGTATCTTGCTTGTCTATGTTAATTGTAGATAAATGGCCCGTGCTGTTGTTCCGTTGAATTTTAATGCGTTCCTTGAGAAAGCTAAGTTGAAAGATGATGGTAGCAATTACACGGACTGGGTCCGTAACTTGAGGATTATCCTCATTGCTGCACAGAAGAATTATGTCCTAGAAGCACCGCTAGGTGCCAGGCCTCCTGCAAGAGCAACGCCAGAAGTTATGAACGTCTGGCAGAGCAAAGCTGATGACTACTCAATAGTTCAGTGTGCCATGCTTTACGGCTTAGAACCGGGTCTTCAACGACGTTTTGAACGTCATGGAGCATATGAGATGTTCCAGGAGTTGAAGTTAATATTTCAAGCAAATGCCCGGATTGAGAGATATGAAGTCTCCAATAAGTTCTATAGCTGCAAGATGGAAGAGAATAGTTCTGTCAGTGAGCATATACTCAGAATGTCTGGGTATAATAATCACTTGATTCAACTGGGAGTTCAACTTCCGGATGATTGCGTCATTGACAGAATTCTTCAATCACTGCCACCAAGCTACAAGAGCTTCTTGATGAACTATAACATGCAAGGGATGGATAAGACAATTCCCGAGCTCTTCGCAATGCTAAAGGCAGCGGAGGTAGAAATCAAAAAGGAGCATCAAGTGTTGATGGTCAGTAAAACCACTAGTTTCAAGAAAAAGGGCAAAGGGAAGAAGAAAGGGAACTTCAAGAAGAACGGCAAGCAAGTTGCTGTTCAGGAGAAGAAATCCAAGTCTGGACCTAAGCCTAAAACTGAGTGCTTCTACTGTAAGCAGACTGGTCACTAGAAGCGGAACTGCCCCAAGTATTTGGCGGATAAGAAGGATGGCAAGGTTAACAAAGGTATATGTGATATACATGTTATTGATGTGTACCTTACTAATACTCGCAGTAGCACCTGGGTATTTGATACTGGTTTTGTTGCTAATATTTGCAACTCGAAACAGGGGCTACGGATTAAGCGAAGATTGGCTAAGGACGAGGTGACGATGCGCGTGGGAAATGGTTCCAAAGTCGATGAGATCGCCGTCGGCACACTACCTCTACATCTACCTTCGGGATTAGTTTTAGACCTAAATAATTGTTATTAGGTGCCAGCGTTGAGCATGAACATTATATCTGGATCTTGTTTAATGCGAGACGGTTATTCATTTAAATCAGAGAATAATGGTTGTTCTATTTATATGAATAATATTTTTATGGTCATGCACCCTTGAAGAGTGGTCTATTCTTAATGAATCTCGATAGTAGTGATACACATATTCATAATGTCCAAGCCAAAAGATGCAGAGTTAATAATGACAGTGCAACTTATTTGTGGCACTGCCGTTTGGGTCATATCGGTGTAAAGCGCATGAAGAAACGCATACTGATGGAATTTGGGAATCACTTGATTTTGAATCACTTGGTACTTGCGAACCGTGCCTCATGGGCAAGATGACCAAAACACCGTTCTCCGGAACTATGGAGAGAGCAACAGATTTGTTGGAAATCATACATACAGATGTATGTGGTCCGATGAATATTGAGGCTTGTGGCGGATATCGTTATTTTCTCACCTTCACAGATGATTTGAGCAGGGTATATGTACTTAATGAAACATAAGTCTGAAACATTTGAAAAGTTCAAAGAATTTTAAAGTGAAGTTGAAAATCATCGTAACAAGAAAATAAAATTCCTACGATCTGATCGTGGATGAGAATATTTGAGTTACGAGTTTGGCCTACATTTGAAACAATGCGGAATAGTTTCGCAACTCACGCCACCCGGAACACCACAGCGTAATGGTGTGTCCGAACATCGTAATCGTACTTTATTAGATATGGTGCGATCTATGATGTCTCTTACTGATTTACCGCTATCGTTTTGAGGTTATGCTTTAGAGACGGCTGCATTCACTCTAAATAGGACACCATCATAATCCGTTGAGACGACGCCTTATGAACTATGGTTTGGCAAGGAACCAAAGTTGTCGTATCTTAAAGTTTGGGGTTGCGATGCTTATGTGAAGAAACTTCAACCTGATAAACTCGAACCTAAATCGGAGAAATGTGTCTTCATAGGGTACCCAAAAGAGACTACTGGGTACACCTTCTATCACAGATCCGAAGGCAAGATATTCGTTGCTAGGAATGGATCCTTTCTAGAGAAGGAGTTTCTCTCTAAAGATGTGAGTGGGAGGAAAGTAGAACTTGATGAGGTAACTGTACCTGCTCCCTTATTGGAAAGTAGATCATCGCAGAAATTAGCTTCTGCGACACCTACACCAATTAGTGAGGAAGTTAATGATAATGATCATGAAACTTCAGATCAAGTTATTACCGAACCTCGTAGGTCAACTAGATCAAGATCCGCACAAGAGTGGTACGACAATCCTGTTCTGGAGGTCATGTTACTAGACCATGACGAACCTACGAACTATGAAGAAGCGATGGTGAGCCCAGATTCCGCAAAATGGCTTGAAGCCATGAAATCCGAGATGGGATCCATGTATGCGAACAAAGTATGGAATTTGGTTGACTTGCCCGATGGTCGGCAAGCCATTGAAAATAAATGGATCTTCAAGAAGAAGACTGACGCTGATGGTAATGTTACTGTCTATAAAGCTCGACTTGTTGCGAAAGGTTTTTGACAAGTTCAAGGGATTGACTATGATGAGACCTTCTCACCCGTAGTGATGCTTAAGTCTGTCCGAATCATGTTAGCAATTGCCGCATTTTATGATTATGAAATTTGGCAAATAGATGTCAAAACTGCATTCCTGAATGGATTTCTGGAAGAAGAGTTGTATATGATGCAACCGGAAGGTTTTGTCGATCCAAAGGGAGCTAACAAAGTGTGCAAGCTCCAGCGATCCATTTATGGACTGGTGCAAGCCTCTCGCAGTTGGAATAAACGCTTTGATAGTGTGATCAAAGCATTTGGTTTTATAGACTTTTGGAGAAGCCTGTATTTACAAGAAAGTGAGTGGGAGCTCAGTAGCATTTCTGATATTATATGTGGATGACATATTACTGATTGGAAATGATATAGAATTTCTAGATAGCATAAAGGGATACTTGAATAAGAGTTTTTCAATGAAAGACCTCGGTGAAGCTGCATATATATTAGGCATTAAGATCTAGGTACCAAAGTAATCCAGGAGTGGATCACTGGACAGCGGTCAAGAACATCCTGAAATACCTGAAAAGGACTAAGGATATGTTTCTCGTTTATGGAGGTGACAAAGAGCTCATCGTAAGTGGTTACGTTGATGCAAGCTTTGACACTGATCCGGACGATTCAAAATCGCAAACCGGATATGTATTTACATTGAACGGTGGAGCTGTCAGTTGGTGCAGTTCTAAGCAAAGTGTCGTGGCGGGATCTACGTGTGAAGCGGAATACATAGCTGCTTTGGAAGCAGCAAATGAAGGAGTCTGGATGAAGCAGTTCATATCCGATCTAGGTGTCATACCTAGTACATCGGGACCAATGAAAATCTTTTGTGACAATACTGGTGCAATTGCCTTAGCAAAGGAATCCAGACTTCACAAGAGAACCAAGCACATCAGAAGACGCTTCAATTCCATCCGGGATTTAGTCCAGGTGGGAGACATAGAAATTTGCAAGATACATACGGATCTGAATGTTGCAGACCCGTTGACTAAGCCTCTTCCACGAGCAAAACATGATCAGCACCAAGACTCCATGGGTGTAAGAATCATTACTATGTAATCTAGATTATTGACTCTAGTGCAAGTGGGAGACTGAAGGAAATATGCCCTAGAGGCAAGAATAAAGTATTATATATTTACTTATATCATGATAAATGTTTAATATTCATGCTAGAATTGTATTAACCGGAAACATAATACATGTGTGAATACATAGACAAACAGAGTGTCACTAGTATGCCTCTACTTGACTAGCTCGTTAATTAAACATGGTTATGTTTCCTAGCCATAGACATGAGTTGTCATTTGATTAACGGGATCACCTCATTAGGAGAATGACGTGATTGACTTGACCCATTCCGTTAGCTTAGCACCCGATCATTTAGTATGTTTCTATTGCTTTCTTCATGACTTATACATGTTCCTATGACTATGAGATTATGCAACTCCCGTTTACCGGAGGAACACTTTGTGTGCTACCAAACGTCACAACGTAAATGGGTGATTATAAAGGTGCTCTACAGGTGTCTCCAAAGGTACTTGTTGGGTTGGCGTATTTCGAGATTAGGATTTGTCACTCCGATAGTCGAAGAGGTATCTCTGGGCCCACTCGGTAATGCACATCATGATAAGCCTTGCAAGCATTGTGACTAATGAATTAGTTGCGGGATGATGTATTACGGAATGAGTAAAGAGACTTGTCAGTAACGAGATTGAACTAGGTATCGAGATACCGACGATCGAATCTCGGGCAAGTAACAATACCGATGACAAAGGGAACAACGTATGTTGTTATGTGGCCTGACCGATAAAGATCTTCGTAGAATATGTAGGAACCAATATGAGCATCCAGGTTCCGCTATTGGTTATTGACCGGAGAGGTGTCTCGGTCATGTCTACATAGTTCTCGAACCCATAGGGTCCGCACGCTTAAAGTTACGATGACAGTTATATTATGAGTTTATATGTTTTGATGTACCGAAGGTTGTTCGGAGTCCCGGATGTGATCACGGACATGACGAGGAGTTTCAAAATGGTCGAGACATAAATATTGATGTATTGGATGACTATATTCGGACACCGGAAGTCTACGGGAGAAGTTTCGGATTAAACCGGAGTGCCGGAGGGTTACCGGAACCCCCCGGGGAAGTATTGGGCCTTGGTGGGCCTTGAGGGGAGAGAGAGGGCAGCAGCCAGGAGGTGGCGCGCCCCCTCCCAGGAGGAATCCTAGTTGGACTAGGAGAGGGGGGCGCAGCCCCCTTTCCCTCGCCCTCTCCCTCTCTTTCCTTCCCCCCTTCTCTTCCTAGTTGGACTAGGAAAGAGGAGTCCTACTCCTACTAGGAGGAGGACTCCCCCCCTCTCCTTGGCGCGCCTAGGGCAGCCGGCCTCCCCCTTGCTCCTTTATATACGGGGGCAGGGGGGCACCTCTAAACACACTTGATATACGATATTTTAGCCGTGTGCGGTGCCCCCTCCACCATATTACACCTCGATAATACCGTTGCGGAGCTTAGGCGAAGCCCTGCGGCGGTGGAACATCATCATCGTCACCACGCCATCGTGCTGACGAACTCTCCCTCAACACTCGGCTGGATCGGAGTTTGAGGGACGTCATCGAGCTGAACGTGTGTAGAACTCGGAGGTGCCATGCGTTCGGTACTTGATCGGTCGAATCGTGAAGACGTACGACTACATGAACCGCGTTGTGATAACGCTTCCGCTGTCGGTCTACGAGGGTACGTGGATAACACTCTCCCCTCTCGTTGCTATGCATCACCATGATCTTGCGTGTGCGTAGGAATTTTTTTGGAATTACTACGTTCCCCAACAACGGGGTCCTGTTCATCCACCCCCACCGGGAACTGTTCATCCAAACCCCCCCCCCCCCCCCCCCCCCGCAACGCTCACTGTTCATCCAGAGGCAGCATCGATCGGCTTCAGTTAGCAGAAGTAGCGAAGGAATCACTCGATCGGGTTCAGTTAACAGCCATCGATCGATCGCTCGGGTTGAGTAATGCGTAGCCACTGCAGTGCAATCGCTCGGGTTCATTTAGAGCCCAACGCCTCGCTCGGGTTCAGTTAGAGCCCAACGCCTCGCACACACGCGCGTACATACGAGAGAAACGCGCATCGCTCGGCCCCCGACCACCCGCCGTAACCGGGGACTCCCCGATATTTCCTGCGCCCTCGCTTCTACCACGGTTTTTTCCGTCATGGATGGCCCAAAGAATTTCATGCAGCTGCGTCTCCGGCCCGCCCAGGACGAAATGCCCATTTTCTGTCATGATTTTTTTTCATAGAAGTAGGACCCCACCACATCCATGATGATACCGGGTTTTGTCACAATTATCGTCATAGAAGTGTCATAAGTATGACAGAAAAGATTTTCGTTCGGCCCAAAATGTCACGGATGTGTCTTTTTTTGTAGTGAATGTAGTATATACTTTGCTCAGTTTTATGGACAAAATTGCTTCTGAACATTTATGGTTTAATTTTGTTTCAACTTAAGCCAAAGATTCAGTAATCGCAATAAGTTGTATCATCCTCCCACTTACTCCTTTAACGAGTCAACCTTTTCTCGAAAAACATTCATTCCATGACAAACATTTTGTCCTCGAATTTTCTGGAAGGGACACAAAAAAGCTACGATAAAACATTGGTCTCAGAAATTCTATAACTCTTTATGCATGGTTTTTATCAGACTTTTAGATGTTGGCTCTTTTAACTAAATACTTTGTTGTTTCATTTATAAATCCCCTAAAAACTTAATAAGAGCAGATCGATAATTGTAATAATTCCATAATTATTCATTTGCTTGCTAAACTTATGACTTAGATATATTTCTTCTTGAAAGAAGAATCTTGTTTATCTTTTGCCATAATTATATTATATCTTCATCCTGAATTTCTTTGAACTATTCCAAATATTTTAGTCCTTATGTTTTATCAAGTAAATCATAGTTACTCATAACATTGACAAAAATATTCACCGCGCCCTGTTATATCCACTGAACTTCATACATCACAATGTATTCGGTCAATTCATCCGGTATAACCAAGGAGTGCCACACACTACTGGTTTTATTAGTCTTCTCATGTTGTTTAGTTTTAATGTTATAGATCACAAACATCAAGATTCATCATGAAGAAACCATAATAAATTAGAGGTTTAATCAAAACCATATTCTCATGATAAAATGAACAACTATCGTTTAAAACTTATAAGAAAATCCATCGCATAATCCATAGCATAATGCATTACATAAATCCAAATCAAAATAACTATTATTTTAGTTCTGAGATAAACCTTGAAGATAAACTAAAGGCATGACTTCGACGATCTCCGAGCAGCGATCACATCACCATTCCCGACTTGTATCACGACTTCATTTCTTCTCTCCTTGTGAGGTTTTTGTTGTCCCTGTATCAGATTGCAAAAACGAGAGCAACCAATCAGTATCAAATACTCATGACATACAGAAATTTAGAAGTAGAATAACATTAACTTTGTATAATGATTATACCTTTACCGGAAGAACCATTCTTCTTATCCACCAAATACTTCTTGCAGTTATGCTTCTAGTGTCCCTTCTGCTTGCAGTAGAAAAATTCAGTATATTTATTGGCTCCGCCCTTGTTCCTCTTTTGAGACTTGGTCTTATTGGCTTTAATAGGTTTTTTCTTCTTGGACTTGCCTTTCTTCTAGAAACTGGCGGTCTTATTGACCATCAACACTGTTTCCTTATTATGCATTCCAGTTTCTGCAATTTTCAGCATAGCAAACAATTATTTTGCACTTTTCTCCATCCCATTCATGTTATAATTCATGATAAAGCCATCGTAAGATGGGGGTTAATAATACATAAGATTTGTACCGAGTGTTGGAGGAATTCCAAATTCCAGAGAAGCCAATCTATCAACATAGCCAGCAAGCTTTACTATATGCTCACTCATTGAGGAACCCTCTTCCATCTTGCATTCAACCAAGGCATTTGTTAATTCAAAACATTCTGTCCATGCCTGCTTCTTATACAGAACATCCATTGACCTAATTACAAATTGAGTAGTAGATCGTTCAAACCGCTTTTGTAGTTCAGGATCCATGCAAGTTAACATGAGGCACTGGACTGAATCATACTCATCACTACGAGCAGCATAAGCAGCAACTTCTTCTGGTGGAGCATCCTTTGCAGGAACATCACCTAGGGGCTGATCTAGCATGTACTCCTTTTTAGCACTCATGAGAACAAATCTCAAGTTCCAGATCCAATCCGCATAGTTTCCACCATTAGAAGCAACTTTTCTTTCTCTAACATAGGGTCTAAGTTGAACGTATAGCGAGCCATTGATCTACAATAATAGACACAAATTTCATTTAGACATTTATCCATAATTAATGTTGCACTAGTGTTTAAACGAATTTTAATATAAAGTGCACTCCTAGTCAAATCAATATCTCTCATCATTGAAAGTGAGTGATTCAAGATCTTGATCTCGTTCACACCCATGGATGGTAGCATCTCATATGATGTGAGTTTCAACCGATAGGAATTCTTTTGCCGATCATATCACCATATGACTCTTGTTCTTCTTTTGATGCTTTGTGCTTCAAGCTCAGAACTTTTCTACTAGAACTTCAAGGCAATCCAGTGTTTCTGTTGTGAACTCGTACCTCACCTATCTTACACTTCACTTCCCGGTTGTACTCATGGTAGCCTGTAGTACTCTGAAAAGCCACATGTTATAGATGGTTGCAACACTAGGAAGAGCACCCTTTTATATTGATATTTACCGAGAGAGATCACCCTAATAATTGACTATTGCGCAATCAAAGGGTGAAAACAATAAAGGGAGGAAACATCTCAGGCAATTCATAAAAGCATGATATGGTATAGCTGTGGCACCCCGGCTCAGAGTGACCGGTTTACCATGCATTGCCAGCCCAGAGACCATGTCTTCTGGCAACACACAACATCTTGGTATAGAAAACAACCGCTTTATTGATGCTAGCGGACCTGAGTTTATATTACAACAGTTGTCGAGGCCAAGCGACACGCTCGGTGCGGCTGAACAATATGTACATTATTTAGTGAACATAAAGGGGCCTCGATCATAACAACTATGCGGCAGCAGAATAACGTCGTAGCGGAAGCTCCATATCACAGGGACACCGATGTGGACAAGATCTAGACTCGAGCAGCGCTCCTCTCCAACGAGACTTTCCTGAAATCTGGCATGACATGCCAGGTCAGTACATTGAATGTACTTGCAAGATCACAACAGGCATAATCATAATGACAAACAATATCATGATAATTAACTAATAATAATGCAACACTATATGTCCAACATGCTGTGATCATGCTCGAACGTCCCTCGGGACAACTTACCAACATTGATCATTCTCGGTTCACAAACAAACCACCAACGTGGTCTTAACAAGAGTAACTCGTGATCCTTACGGCGATCACAACCACGACCAATATCTGGTCCCGAATATCTCGATGGCCTTTCTGCCATCCTCAACAATGAACAGTTCATAGCTTAGTGTCCAAATTTTATTAAACGTTGACTCATGGTGGGACCTACTACGAGGTGTCCGTGACCGTGGACTCGGCTATCGAAAGATTATACACTCTCTAGAGGTAGCACACTGTACCCACACCACGGAACCCATGGCCTCGCACTCCCATTCGGGTGGACCAACGGCATTCCGACGAAACCCTTCCATTGCCATGACACTCTCCCGGCCACTCCGACCCAATCCCCAACGGGCTAGTCCTGGGTGGCCCCGTGTCTACCAAAGACACACCGACCACCGTCGTGGCCAAAACGTTCCCACTCGAGGACCCGGTACCACAATCTCAACAACGGGCACACAAGGTTATGCCTGCTTACCGGGCCAGGGTAAGCACGACATAACCCTCCCTAGTTGGAGGCACCGACCAGAGGCAATGTCAATGGACCGAATCAAGGCCCTCCCACAAAAGCAAATGTGGTTGCACTAGGAAAAACTCGATTCAGCGGCACCATGACCCAGTCAACGGTATATTCAAGTTGAGTTATATTCAGGTTCAACTTAAAATGAAAATCACCGGTGTCATAGCATGCCATGAAATGCAAAACTACACATGCATCACTTAATACGAAAATGACTGATGCCATCCATATTCACACTAAGCATAAACATCAACAACTCATATTACTTTGCTGATCAGGATAACTAACATATTAACCAAAATATTTTGCAGCAAGTTTTATCATTTTCTCATGCAAGAACGTAACTCCGATTATTTTCTCACATGAATAACAAAGATTTTACCACAAACAAATCCTAATTTCTTTACCAACCAAGTGAGGTTCAAACATTCTGTAAGTCAAGTAAAATGACTAAACAAGTACTTCACAGAATATTTTCTAGCAAATTTTTATCATTTTATTTATGCAAGAACATAACTTTAAATAATTACTAACATGCATAACAAAAATTATTTCTATCATCACTACAAATAGATCTTAGCTTTGCTTCACCAACTAAGCTAGTTTCCACATTCTGTAAATCAAGCATATTAACTAACAAATACTTAACAGAATATAAATAACACAATAGTTATTTAAATGCATGGATTAATCATTTCATTCACGTAAGAAAATCATAAATATTGAAATGACACCATGAAAATGTTGTTGTGGCTTGCCTTCGTGCAGATGAGGTTCACAAGCCTTCTGGTGATCCTCAAGACAAGCCTCACCCTCTGAAAATAATTTTAAACACAAAAATAAAATATCAAGAACACTTCTGAAAATCACCAGAAATTCTAAATAGCTCAGAAAAATCTCATCTTTGGTGAGCTGCTAGATTTCTTTGCAAAGAACAAGATGCAAAAAGAATCAATTCATTTGAACTTATGGTTGAGGAGTTATGGCCGTTTGAAGTGTTCTATAAATTCAAATGAATTTGAATAAAAATAAACAGACTGGGGGCTGACGTCGAAGGTGTAAAGCCCAGGGGCACCACCACTCGTACCGCTTCGCGCGCGTACAGAGTGGCTGACTAGCGGGCCCCGCTAGTCACGTGAGAAGGAGGGGGAGAAGGAAACAGAGGGAGTCGCAGCTCCGCCGGAGCTCTCACCGGCGACGAGGACTCCTTGGCCAAAACGAGAGGGAGGGATGGAGAGAGGGGACGGTGGCGCACCTGCCCGTACCCGTAGCGCAGCTAGGGGTGGTCGGACGGCGTCGGAACCAACCTCGCAAGCGGAGGCAGAACACGGTGGTCGCCGGAGATGAAGAAGACGGCGAGCAGAGGCAACTCTAGGGGCTCCAGAGGGGCGGAATGGCTTCACCGGAGAGGGGCGGAGGCCCTGGAAGGGTCGCCCTGGCCTGGGACGGGCTGGAGCTACCGCAGCGACCAGACGGGATCGCCGGCGAGCTCGAACTTAGGGATGGCGGCCCGCGGCCTGCCCGGCCGGGCTACAACATCCTACTCGCTTGTGGGGTGTGTGGGAGTGCTGGATGGTGCTCGAGGAGGCTGGGGGTGGCTCCATTTATAGGCGAGCGGCGAGGGGTTTTCGGGCTCCGCCGGTGGACACCTGTCCTGGGCGCCCGACGACGAGCAGCGTCAGTGAGAGGGGAAGAATGTTGGAAATATGACCTAGAGGCAATAATAAATGGTTATTATTATATTTCTTTGTTCATGGTAATTGTCTATTGTTCATGCTATAATTGCATTATCCGGAAATCGTAATACATGTGTGAATACATAGACCACAACGTGTCCCTAGTAAGCCTCTAGTTGACTAGCTCGTTGATCAACAGATAGTCACGGTTTCCTGACTATGGACATTGGATGTCATTGATAACGGGATCACATCATTAGGAGAATGATGTGATGGACAAGACCCAATCCTAAGCATAGCATAAAAGATCGTGTAGTTTCGTTTGCTAGAGCTTTTTCCAACGTCAAGTATCTTTTCCTTAGACCATGAGATCGTGCAATTCCTGGATACCGTAGGAGTGCTTTGGGTGCACCAAACGTCACAACGTAACTGGGTGACTATAAAGGTGCACTACGGGTATCTCCGAAGTGTCTGTTGGGTTGGCACGGATCGAGACTGGGATTTGTCACTCCGTATGACGGAGAGGTATCTCTGGGCCCACTCGGTAATGCATCATCATAATGAGCTCTATGTGACTAAGGCGTTAATCACGGGATCATGCATTGCGGTACGAGTAAAGAGACTTGCCGAAAGCGAGATTGAATATGGTATTGGGATACCGACGATCGAATCTCGGGCAAGTAACATACCGATTGACAAAGGGAATTGTATACGGGATTGATTGAATCCTCGACATCGTGGTTCATCCCATGAGATCATCGTGGAACATGTGGGAGCCAACATGGGTATCCAGATCCCGCTGTTGGTTATTGACCGGAGAGGCGTCTCGGTCATGTCTGCATGTCTCCCGAACCCGTAGGGTCTACACACTTAAGGTTCGGTGACGCTAGGGTTGTAGAGATATGTGTATGCGGAAACCTGAAAGTTGTTCGGAGTCCCGGATGAGATCCCGGACGTCACGAGGAGTTCCGGAATGGTCCAGAGGTGAAGAATTATATATAGGAAGTCGAGTTTCGGCCACCGGGAAAGTTTCGGGGGTTATCGGTATTGTACCGGGACCACCGGGTGGGGCCACCTATCCGGGAGGGCCCCGTGGGCTGAAGTGGGAAGGGAACCAGCCCCTAGTGGGCTGGGCGCCCCCCATGGGCCTCCCCCCTGCGCCTAGGGTTGGAAACCCTAGGGTGGGGGGGCGCCCCACTTGCCTTGGGGGGCAAGGCACCCCCTTGGCCGCCCCCCCCCCTCTAGATGGGTTGTGGCCGGCGCCCCCCGTCCCAGGGGGCCTATATAAAGGGGGGGAGGGAGGGCAGCAATATTACAGCCTTGGGCGCCTCCCTCCTCCCCTGCTACACCTCTCTCTCTCTCTCGTAGAAGCTCGGCGAAGCCCTGCCGGCATCCCGCTACATCCACCACCACGCCGTCGTGCTGCTGGATCTCCATTAACCTCTCCTTCCCCCTTGCTGGATCAAGAAGGAGGAGACGTCGCTGCACCGTACGTGTGTTGAACACGGAGGTGCCGTCCGTTCGGCACTCGGTCATTGGTAATTTGAATCACGGCGAGTACGACTCCGTCATCCACGTTCATTGGAACGCTTCCGCTCGCGATCTACAAGGGTATGTAGATGCACTCCTTTCCCCTCGTTGCTAGTATACTCCATATATGCATCTTGGTGAGCGTAGGAAAATTTTAAAATTATGCTACGATTCCCTACAGTGGCATCATGAGCCAGGCCTATGCGTAGTTACTATGCACGAGTAGAACACAAAGAAGTTGTGGGCGTTGATGTTGCCAATTCTTCTTGCCGCTACTAGTCGTTTCTTGTTTAGGCGGCATTGTAGGATGAAGCGGCCCGGACCGACCTTACACGTACGCTTACGTGAGACAGGTTCCACCGACTGACATGCACTAGTTGCATAAGGTGTCTAGCGGGTGTCTGTCTCTCCTACTTTAGTCGGAACGGATTCGATGAAAAGGGTCCTTATGAAGGGTAAATAGAAATTGGCAAATCACGTTGTGGTCATATGTAGGTAAGAAACGTTCTTGCTAGAAACCTACAAACCACGTAAAAACTTGCAACAACTATTAGAGGACGTCTAACTTGTTTTTGCAGCATGTGCTATGTGATGTGATATGGCCAGAAGATGTGATGAATGATATATGTGATGTATGAGATTGATCATATTCTTGTAATAGGAATCACGACTTGCATGTCGATGAGTATGACAACCGGCAGGAGCCATAGGAGTTGTCTTTATTATTTTGTATGACCTGCGTGTCATTAATAACGCCATGTAAATTACTTTACTTTGTTGCTAAACGCGTTAGCCATAGAAGTAGAAGTAATCGTTGGCGTGACGACTTCATGAAGACACAATGATGGAGATCGTGATGATGGAGATCATGGTGTCATGCCGGTGACGAAGATGATCATGGTGCCCCGAAGATGGAGATCAAAGGAGCATAATGATATTGGCCATATCATGTCACTATTTGATTGCATGTGATGTTTATCATGTTTTGCATCTTATTTGCTTAGAACGACGGTAGTAAGTAAGATGATCCCTTATGATAATTTCAAGAAAGTGTTCACCCTAACTGTGCACCGTTGCGAAGGTTCGTTGTTTCGAAGCACCACGTGATGATCGGGTGTGATAGATTCTAACGTTCGCATACAACGGGTGTTGACGAGCCTAGCATGTACAGACATGGCCTCGGAACACACCCAATACACTTAGGTTGACATGACGAGCCTAGCATGTACAGACATGGCCTCGGAACACGGAGGACCGAAAGGTCGAGCATGAGTCGTATAGAAGATACGATCAACATGGAGATGTTCACCGATCTTGACTAGTCCGTCTCACGTGATGATCAGACATGGCCTAGTTAACTTGGATCATGCTTCACTTAGATGGCTATAGGGATGTCTATCTGACTGGCAGTTCATTGTGTAATTTGATTAAATGAACTTAATTATCATGAACTTAGCCTAAAATCTTTACACTATGTCTTGTAGATCTAATGGCCAACGTTGTCCTCAATTTCAACACGTTCCTAGAGAAAACCAAGCTGAAAGATGATGGCAGCAACTATACGGACTGGGTCCGGAACCTGAGGATCATCCTCATAGTAGCCAAGAAAGATTATGTCTAGAAGCACCGCTAGGTGAAGCACCAATCCCAGAAAACCAAGACGTTATGAACGCTTGGCAGCAGTGTGCTGATGATTACTCCCTCGTTCAGTGCGGCATGCTTTACAGCTTAGAACCGGGTCTCCAAAAGCGTTTTGAGAAACATGGAGCATATGAGATGTTCGAGGAGCTGAAATTAGTTTTCCAAGCTCATGCCCGGGTCGAGAGATATGAAGTCTCCGACAAGTTCTTCAACTGTAAAATGGAGGAAAATAGTTCTGTAAGTGAGCACATACTCAGAATGTCTGGGTTGCACAACCGCTTGACTCAGCTGGGAGTTAATCTCCCGGATGACGCGGTCATTGACAGAATCCTTCAGTCGCTTCCACCAAGCTACAAGAGCTTTGTGATGAACTTCAATATGCAGGGGATGGAAAAGACCATTCCTGAGATATATTCAATGCTGAAATCAGCGGAGGTGGAGATCAGAAAAGAACATCAAGTGTTGATGGTGAATAAAACCACTAAGTTCAAGAAGGGCAAGGCTAAGAAGAACTTCAAGAAGGACGGCAAGGGAGTTGCCGCGCCCGGTAAGCCAGTTACTCGGAAGAAGTCAAAGAATGGACCCAAGCCTAAAACTGAGTGCTTTTATTGCAAGGGAAGTGGTCACTGGAAGCGGAACTACCCCAAATACTTAGCGGACAAGAAGGCCGGCAACACCAAAGGTATATGTGATATACATGTAATTGATGTGTACCTTACCACTACTCGTAGTAGCTCCTGGTATTTGATACCGGTGCGGTTGCTCATATTTGTAACTCAAAACAGGAACTACGGAATAAACGGAGACTGGCGAAGGACAAGGTGACGATGCGCGTCGGGAATGGTTCCAAGGTCGATGTGATCGCCGTCGGCACGCTACCTCTGCATCTACCTACGGGATTAGTTTTAAACCATAATAATTGTTATTTAGTGCCAGCTTTGAGCATGAACATTGTATCTGGATATCGTTTAATTCGAGATGGCTACTCATTTAAATCCGAGAATAATGGTTGTTCTATTTATTTGAGAGATATGTTTTATGGTCATGCCCCGCTGGTCAATGGTTTATTTTTGATGAATCTCGAACGTGATGTTACACATATTCATAGTATGAATAGCAAAAGATGTAAAGTTGATAACGATAGTCCCACATACTTGTGGCACTGCCGCCTTGGTCACATTGGTGTCAAGCGCATGAAGAAGCTCCATGCAGATGTACTTTTGGAGTCTCTTGATTACGAATCATTTGACACATGCGAACCATGCCTCATGGGTAAGATGACCAAGACTCCGTTCTCCGGAACAATGTTGCGAGCAACCAACTTATTGGAAATCATACATACCGATGTGTGCGGTCCAATGAGTGTTGAGGCTCGCGGAGGATATCGTTATGTTCTCACTCTCACTGATGACTTAAGTAGATATGGGTATGTCTACCTAATGAAACACAAGTCTGAAACCTTTGAAAAGTTCAAGGAATTTCAGAGTGAGGTCGAGAATCAACGTGACAAGAAAATAAAATTCTTACGATCAGATCGTGGAGAATATTTAAGTCACGAGTTTGGTGCACAATTAAGGAAATGTGGAATAGTTTCACAACTCACGCCGCCTGGAACACCTCAGAGAAACGGTGGGTCCAAACGTCGTAATCGCACTCTATTGGATATGGTGCGATCTATGATGTCTCTTACCGATTTACCGCTCTCATTTTGGGGCTATGCTTTAGAGACTGCCGCATTCACTTTAAATAGGGCACCGTCGAAATCCGTTGAGACGACACCGTATGAATTATGGTTTGGGAAGAAACCTAAGCTGTCATTTCTAAAAGTTTGGGGATGCGATGCTTATGTCAAGAAACTTCAACCTGAAAAGCTCGAACCCAAGTCGGAAAAATGCGTCTTCATAGGATACCCTAAGGAAACTATTGGGTATACCTTCTACCTCAGATCCGAAGGCAAGATCTTCGTTGCCAAGAACGGGTCCTTTCTGGAGAAGGAGTTTCTCTCGAAAGAATTGAGTGGGAGGAAAGTGGAACTTGATGAGGTGATAGTCACCCCTTCCGAACCGGAAAGTAGCGCAGCGCGGGAAAATGTTCCTGTGGTGCCTACACCGACTGGGGAGGAAGTTAATGATGATGATCATGAAGCTTCGGATCAAGTTACTACTGAACTTCGTAGGTCCACAAGGACACGTTCCGCACCAGAGTGGTACGGCAACCCTGTCCTGGAAATCATGTTGTTAGACAACGGTGAACCTTCGAACTATGAAGAAGCGATGGCGGGCCCGGATTCCGACAAATGGCTAGAAGCCATGAAATCCGAGATAGGATCCATGTATGAAAACGAAGTATGGACTTTGACTGACTTGCCCGATGATCGGCGAGCCATAGAAAACAAATGGATCTTTAAGAAGAAGACAGACGCGGATGGTAATGTGACCATCTATAAGGCTCGACTTGTCGCTAAGGGTTATCGACAAGTTCAAGGGGTTGACTACGATGAGACTTTCTCACCCGTAGCGAAGCTGAAGTCCGTCCGAATCATGTTAGCAATTGCCGCATACTATGATTATGAGATATGGCAGATGGACGTCAAAACGGCATTCCTTAACGGCTTCCTTAAGGAAGAGTTGTATATGATGCAGCCGGAAGGTTTTGTCGATCCTAAGAATGCTAACAAAGTATGCAAGCTCCAGCGCTCAATCTATGGGCTGGTGCAAGCATCTCGGAGTTGGAACATTCGCTTTGATGAGATGATCAAAGCGTTTGGGTTTACACAGACTTATGGAGAAGCCTGTGTTTACAAGAAAGTGAGTGGGAGCTCTGTAGCATTTCTCTTATTATATGTGGATGACATACTATTGATGGGAAATGATATAGAATTCTTGGAAAGTATAAAGGCCTATTTGAATAAGTGTTTTTCAATGAAGGACCTTGGAGAAGCTGCTTATATATTAGGCATCAAGATCTATAGAGATAGATCAAGACGCCTCATTGGTCTTTCACAGAGTACATACCTTGACAAGATATTGAAGAAGTTCAATATGGATCAGTCCAAGAAGGGGTTCTTGCCTGTATTGCAAGGTGTGCAATTGAGCACGGCTCAATGCCCGACCACGGCAGAAGATAGAGAAAAGATGAGTGTCATCCCCTATGCCTCGGCCATAGGGTCTATTATGTATGCCATGCTGTGTACCAGACCTGATGTAAACCTTGCCGTAAGTTTGGTAGGAAGGTACCAAAGTAATCCCGGCATGGAACACTGGACAGCGGTCAAGAATATCCTAAAGTACCTGAAAAGGACTAAGGATATGTTTCTCGTTTATGGAGGTGACGAAGAGCTCGTCGTAAAGGGTTACGTCGACGCTAGCTTCGACACAGATCTGGATGACTCGAAGTCACAAACCGGATACGTGTATATTTTGAATGGAGGAGCAGTAAGCTGGTGCAGTTGCAAGCAAAGCGTCGTGGCGGGATCTACATGTGAAGCGGAGTACATGGCAGCCTCGGAGGCAGCACAGGAAGCAGTCTGGATGAAGGAGTTCATTACCGACCTAGGGGTGATTCCCAATGCGTCGGGCCCGATGACTCTCTTCTGTGACAACACTGGAGCTATTGCCCTTGCGAAGGAGCCCAGGTTTCACAGGAAGACCAGGCATATCAAGCGTCGCTTCAACTCCATTCGTGAAAGTGTTCAAAATGGAGACATAGATATTTGTAAAGTACATACGGACCTGAATGTAGCAGATCCGTTGACTAAACCTCTCCCTAGAGCAAAACATGATCAACACCAGGACGCAATGGGTGTTCGATTCATCACAATGTAACTAGATTATTGACTCTAGTGCAAGTGGGAGACTGTTGGAAATATGCCCTAGAGGCAATAATAAATGGTTATTATTATATTTCTTTGTTCATGGTAATTGTCTATTGTTCATGCTATAATTGTGTTATCCGGAAATCGTAATACATGTGTGAATACATAGACCACAACGTGTCCCTAGTAAGCCTCTAGTTGACTAGCTCGTTGATCAACAGATAGTCATGGTTTCCTGACTATGGACATTGGATGTCATTGATAACGGGATCACATCATTAGGAGAATGATGTGATGGACAAGACCCAATCCTAAGCATAGCATAAAAGATCGTGTAGTTTCGTTTGCTAGAGCTTTTCCAATGTCAAGTATCTTTTCCTTAGACCATGAGATCGTGCAACTCCCGGATACCGTAGGAGTGCTTTGGGTGTGCCAAACGTCACAACGTAACTGGGTGACTATAAAGGTGCACTACGGGTATCTCCGAAAGTGTCTGTTGGGTTGGCACGGATCGAGACTGGGATTTGTCACTCCGTGTGACGGAGAGGTATCTCTGGGCCCACTCGGTAATGCATCATCATAATGAGCTCAATGTGACTAAGGCGTTAGTCACGGGATCATGCATTGCGGTACGAGTAAAGAGACTTGCCGGTAACGAGATTGAACAAGGTATTGGGATACCGACGATCGAATCTCGGGCAAGTAACATACCGATTGACAAAGGGAATTGTATACGGGATTGATTGAATCCTCGACATCGTGGTTCATCCGATGAGATCATCGTGGAACATGTGGGAGCCAACATGGGTATCCAGATCCCGCTGTTGGTTATTGACCGGAGAGGCGTCTCGGTCATGTCTGCATGTCTCCCGAACCCGTAGGGTCTACACACTTAAGGTTCGGTGACGCTAGGGTTGTAGAGATATGTGTATGCGGAAACCCGAAAGTTGTTCGGAGTCCCGGATGAGATCCCGGACGTCACGAGGAGTTCCGGAATGGTCCGGAGGTGAAGAATTATATATAGGAAGTCAAGTTTCGGCCACCGGGAAAGTTTCGGGGGTTACCGGTATTGTACCGGGACCACCGGAAGGGTCCCGGGGGTCCACCGGGTGGGGCCACCTATCCCGGAGGGCCCCGTGGGCTGAAGTGGGAAGGGAACCAGCCCCTAGTGGGCTGGGCGCCCCCCATGGGCCTCCCCCTGCGCCTAGGGTTGGAAACCCTAGGGTGGGGGGGGCGCCCCACTTGCCTTGGGGGGCAAGGCACCCCCTTGGCCGCCGCCCCCCCCCTAGATGGGTTTGGCCGGCGCCCCCCCTCCCAGGGGGCCTATATAAAGGGGGAGGGAGGGCAGCAATATTACAGCCTTGGGCGCCTCCCTCCTCCCCTGCTACACCTCTCTCTCTCGTAGAAGCTCGGCGAAGCCCTGCCGGCATCCCGCTACATCCACCACCACGTCGTCGTGCTGCTGGATCTCCATTAACCTCTCCTTCCCCCTTGCTGGATCAAGAAGGAGGAGACGTCGCTGCACCGTACGTGTGTTGAACGCGGAGGTGCCATCCGTTCGGCACTCGGTCATTGGTAATTTGAATCACGGCGAGTACGACTCCGTCATCCACGTTCATTGGAACGCTTCCGCTCCCGATCTACAAGGGTATGTAGATGCACTCCTTTCCCCTCGTTGCTAGTATACTCCATAGATGCATCTTGGTGAGCGTAGGAAAATTTTAAAATTATGCTACGATTCCCAACAAAGAAGGCAACGCAACTCACGCGGCAACTGTTGGCGGACGGAGATGAGCACAGGAACGAGGAGAAGGCGACGAGCACAGTGCGCACCGCACTGTTGGATTGGCCGGACCGTGCCCGTGCTCGCTATGGCGAGCTCCGGCGTCGGCGAGCGCCAGAGGGGAGTTAAGGGAGTTGAGACGAAGATGGTGGCGAAGTTTGGCGTGCAACGGCAGTCGGGGAAGCGAGCACGCGCGAAACAGAGCGCTCGGCGGCACTCAGAGCGCGTCGACACGCATGCCAGCACCCCTGGACGAACGCGGTCACTGTGTGGACTATGACATCAGGCCGAGCTAAGCCTAAACTTCATGTCTGGCGTGTTGTTCATGGTAGTTTGAGATGTTACCACGCTTTGGTTTGGATCCAGGGGCAGTAGAGAAGTTTTTACATGCCAGGTAAGTTTCTAGTCAGTAACTTTGAGAGGTTACTGAGGTCAAATGGCTGGGAGTTAGAGGCTGTGCTTTGGAGGTTAGCCAAGAGTTAGTAAGGTGAATATGCACAAGAAAACCCAGGCGCAATGGAGCAAGCAAAATGGTAGTTGATGTAGAAACCACCATTTCTGTCCAGAACAGAAAATATTTTCTGTAGCACAAATATTCCAAAAGTGATGAAATATTTTTGCTCAGGAAGGTGCCCTAGGGTTCAAAGAATATTTGTGAATTATCTAAGATTTTTCTGGGCCATAAAGATTAGGGTTGCTTTGGAGCATACTGATCTGGCTAGGGTTTTTGAGAGAAAATGAATATTTTTCATTTAAGAAAAATATTCCAAAGATTATTTTGGAGTGGATCAGAAGGGGGATGATGATTAGAGAGGGAAATGGAGCACTTGGGTGAAAGCCAAGAGTACCCAAGTGTTTAAGTCCATATGAAAAGATTCAAAAACTCCAAGTTTCAAATTGAATCCAAATAAAAATCAAGCAAATGAGAGAGGGCAAAAACCAGGCTGTGACAAACCTCCCCCACTTAGAATGAATCTCGTCCTCGAGATTCGGTTGCTTGGGAAAACCACTCTGGATAATGTGACTGTAGAAATTCTTCCCGCTCCCAAGTTGATTCTGACTCTGTGTGATGCTCCCACTGAACTTTGTAAAATTTCCTTACTTTACTGCGATTGACTCTTTACATCTGATCCAAAATTCTGAACGGTCTCTCTGCATAAGTTAAACCATTTGCCAACTCTACCTTAGCCATAGCAGTCCTTTTCTCAGGCGGGGATATGTTCAGTTGAAGCGTCTTCACGACCAATATTTCGTTGCTACGAAAACCGTTTCAAAAACGTTGTCGTGGCGGTAATATCAGAAACTTTGCCATGGCGATCATTTCAGAAAACATTGTTGTGGCACCGAATTCAAAAATTTCGCTGTGGCACGAAATTATAGCTCCTCGCCCCGCGCCTAGTGCACCTTCTCTACATCGGGAGTCCTCCGTGTACATTTGCCATCGTCAGCTATATTCTATAGGTTGTCTCTATGATATTTACATTAACATGGCAATCTAGTGGCTCCAGCCATCATGCCGTGACGCGCAGGCCACTTAACATTGCAACATATAACCATCTCATACATAAACTCATTATCATGACGAAGGCTATACTACATCATATATGCATACTCTGCAAAACCAAGTTAGATGTCCTCTAATCGGTTTCAGCAAATTTTAGTTACGCGGTTAAACAATTTTAACAATATTCTAGATTTAGTTTCAGGGTGTGTGAGGGACGAGACTTAAAAAAATCTCTAGCCCCACACTAAACTTCGTCAAATAAGCATGACCCCCTAGAAGATGATCCATCCACTACTGTAGGATGCTGCTAATGCGACACTACAATCAGAGACCCTTCGACAAAACTATGTGCGATGCATTAGTCGCAAACGGTGATGCCATAAATAATGATACGACACATTTGTGATGGTGGAGACATCAAAACGATTTAGATTATAGTGTCGTGTGCTATGGGTGGCATACGATTGATACCTATGAACTGTTTGCGATGAGATAGAACAACAGAAACAGGCAGCCATATCAAGGTGTGTGCGATATACGACATACAGTTCACTCAGATGAACTGTTTGCGATTAGGGAATGCAATAGAAACGGTCAGCCAAATCAAGGTGTGTGCGATAGATGGCATACAGTTCACTCGGATGAAGTGTATACGATGAGCCAAAACAAGAGAAACGGTCAGCCAGATCAAGGTGTGTGCGATAGACAGCATATAGTTCACACAGATGAATTGTTTGCGATGAGAAAAAAGAACACAAACAATTCGTTTAAACAAGATGTGTGTAATACACCGCAAACAGGACACTCGGATGAACTATTTGTGATGAGAAAATATAACACAAACAGTTACTACAGTTAATTCATGTGTGATTATGTGTGTAGAAAAAACTTTGAAAAATGCAAATGAGTTGCTTGCGATGGCTAGAAATATCGCACACGATGCATGGTGCGAGTACTCGTGTGCAATGATTATTATGTTACACATACGTTTCCTTATGTTAACACGTGTGTGATAACATGTGACACCGTGATACGTCTCCCACGTATCTATAATTTTGTATTGTTCCATGCTATTATATTATCTGTTTTGGATGTTTAATGGGCTTTAATATGATCTTTTATATTATTTTTGGGACTAGCCTATTAACCGAAGGCCCAGTGCAAATTGCTGTTTTTTTGCCTATTTCAGTGTTTCGCAGAAAAGGAATATCAAACGGAATCCAAATGGAATGAAACCTTCGCGAGGAACGTTTTTGGAACAAACGCAATCCAGGAGACTTGGAGTGGAAGTCAAGGAAGCAGCGAGGAATCCACGAGGTAGGAGGGCGCGCCCCCACCCTCGTGGGCCCCTCGCAGCTCCACTTATAAGTCCATTTTGCATCATGCTTTTATATTGATATTTATTGCATTAAGGGCTGTTATTACACGTTATGCCACAATACTTATGCCTATTCTATCTTATTTTACAAGGTTTACATGAAGAGGGAGAATGCCGGCAGCTGGAATTCTGGGCTGGAAAAGGAGCAAATATTAGAGACCTATTCTGCACAACTCCAAAAGTCCTGAAACTTCACGGAAGTCATTTTTGGAATTTGTAAGAAATACTGAGCGAAGAAAATATCAGACGGGGCCCACACCCTGGCCACGAGGGTGGGGGGCGCGCCCTACCCCCTGGGCGCGCCCCCTGCCTTGTGGGCCCCCTGGAAGGCCTCCGGTGCCCATCTTTGGCTATATGGTGTCTTCTACCCTCGAAAAATCATAAGCAAGCTTTCTGGAAGAAACTCCGCTGCCACGAGGCGGAACCTTGGCGGAACCAATCTAGGGCTCCGGCAGAGCTGTTCTGCCGGGGAAACATCCCTCCGGGAGGGGGGAAATCATCGCCATCGTCATCACCAATGATCCTCTCATCGGGAGGGGGTCAATCTCCATCAGCATCTTCACTAGCACCATCTCCTTTCAAAACCCTAGTTCATCTCTTGTATCCAATCTTTGTCCCAAAGCCGCAGATTGGTACCTGTGGGTTGCTAGTTGTGTTGATTACTCCTTGTAGTTGATGCTAGTTGGTTTATTTGGTGGAAGATCATATGTTCAGATCCATTATGCATATTAATACCCCTCTGATTATGAACATGAATATGATTTGTGAGTAGTTACGTTTGTTCCTGAGGACATGGGATAAGTCTTGCTATAAGTAGTCATGCGAATTTTGTATCCGTTCGATATTTTGATGAGATGTATGTTGTCTTTCCTCTAGTGGTGTTATGTGAACGTCGACTACATGACACTTCACCATTGTTTGGGCCTAGAGGAAGGCATTGGGAAGTAATAAGTAGATGATGGGTTGCTAGAGTGACAGAAGCTTAAACCCTAGTTTATGAATTGCTTCGTAAGGGGCTGATTTGGATCCATATGTTTCATGCTATGGTTAGGTTTACCTTAATACTTATTTTGTAGTTGCGGATGCTTGCAATAGGGGTTAATCATAAGTGGGATGCTTGTCCAAGAAAGGACAACACCCAAGCACCGGTCCACCCACATACCAAATTATCAAAGTAACGAACGCGAATCATATGAGCGTGATGAAAACTAGCTTGACGATAATTCCCATGTGTCCTCGGGAGCGCTTTTCTCTATATAAGAGTTTGTCCAGGCTTGTCCTTTGCTACAAAAAGGATTGGGCCATCTTTCTGCACCCTATTTACTTTCATTACTTGTTACTTGTTGCCAATTACCTTATCACAAAACTATCTGTTACCGATAATTTCAGTGCTTGCAGAGAATACCTTGCTGAAAACTGCGTATCATTTCATTATGCTCCTCGTTGGGTTCGACACTCTTACTTATCGAAAGGACTACGATAGATCCCCTATACTTGTGGGTCATCAAGACTCTTTTCTGGCGCCGTTGCCGGGGACTGAAGCACCTTTGGTAGGTGGAATTTGGTAAGGAAAAATTTATATAGTGTGCTGAAATTTACTGTCACTTGTTACTATGGAAAACAATCCTTTGAGGGGTTTGTTCGGGGTATCTTCACCCCCTCCGGAACCACAATGAACCACCCCTCAACCTACTGAACCTACTGAAAATGTTTACTTTGAAATTCCTTCGGGTATGATAGAGAAACTGCTAGCTAATCCTTTTGCAGGAGATGGAACATTGCATCCCAATTTGCACTTAATCTATGTGGATGAAGTTTGTGGATTATATAAGCTTGCAGGTATGCCCGAGGATGTCATCAAGAAGAAGGTTTTCCCTTTATCTTTGAAGGGAGATGCATTGACATGGTTTAGGCTATGTGATGATATGGGATCATGGAACTACAAACGATTGAAATTGGAATTTCATCAGAAGTTTTATCCTATGCATCTTGTTCATCGTGATCGTAATTATATATATAATTTTTGGCCTCGCGAAGGAGAAAGCATCGCTCAAGCTTGGGGGAGGCTTAAGTCAATGTTATATTCATGCCCCAATCATGAGCTCTCAAGAGAAATGATTATTCAAAAATTTTATGCTCGGCTTTCTCTCAATAATCGCTCCATGCTCGATACTTCTTGTACTGGCTCTTTTATGATGAAGACTATTGAATTCAAATGGGATTTATTGGAAAGAATTAAACGCAACTCTGAAGATTGGGACCTCGACGAAGGTAAGGAGTCAGGTATAACACCTAAGTTTGATTGTGTTAAATCTTTTATGGATACCAATGCTTTCCGTGAATTTAGCACTAAATATGGACTTGACTCTGAGATAGTAGTTTCTTTCTGTGAATCATTTGCTACTCATGTTGATCTCCCAAAGGAGAAGTGGTTTAAATATAATCCTCCCATTGAAGTAAAAGTAGTTGCACCTATTCAAGTTGAAGAAAAGACTATCACTTATAATGATCCTATTGTTCCTACTGCTTATGTTGAGAAACCACCTTTCCCTGTTAGTATAACGGATCATGCTAATGCTTCAAATGTAGTCAACAAAAGTAATATTAGGACACACACCCCCCTAAGAAAGTTAAAGTTGAACCTAAAATTGTTATGGTTAAAGAACTATTGGCTGATAATACATATGGGCATGTTATTTACTTCTGTGATGAGACTGCTAGAATTGCTAAACCTAGTGCTAAAGATAAACATAGACCCGTGGTAGGCATGCCTGCTATTTCTGTTAAAATAGGAGATCATTATTATCATGGCTTGTGTGATATGGGTGCTAGTGCTAGTGCAATACATCATTCTTTATACGAAGAAATTATGCATGATATTGCACCTGCTGAGATAGAACATATCGATGTTACCATTAAGCTTGCCAATAGAGATACTATTTCACCAATTGGGATTGTTAGAGATGTTGAAGTCTTGTGTGGGAAGGTTAAATATCCTGCTGATTTTCTTGTTCTTGGTTCCCCACAAGATAGCTTTTGTCCCATTATATTTGGTAGACCCTTCTTGAACACTGTTAATGCTAGGATAGACTGCGAAAAGAATGTTGTTACTATTGGTTTGGGGGATATGTCTCATGAGTTTAATTTTGCTAAATTTAGTAGACAACCCCGTGATGAGGAATTGCCTAGTAAAGATGAAATTATTGGTCTTGCTTCTATTGCCGTGCCCCCTAGTGATCCTTTAGAACAATATCTTCTATACCATGAAAATGATACGTTTATGAATGAAAAAGGGGAAATAGATGAAGTATTCTTTAAACTGGGACCAATTCTGAAACACAACCTGCCTGTTGAAATTCTAGGGGATCCTCCTCCACCCAAGGGTGATCCAGTGTTTGAGCTTAAACCGTTACCTGATACTCTTAAATATGCTTATCTTGATGAAAAGAAGATATATCCTGTTATTATTAGTGCTAAACTTTCAGAGCATGAAGAAAAGAAATTATTGAAAACTATGAGGAAGCATCGTGCTGCTATTGGGTATACTCTTGATGATCTTAAGGGCATTAGTCCCACTCTTCAACGACGACTAAAGATGAATTTGGAGAAAGACGTCAAACCAGTTATTGATCACCAACGACGACTAAATCCTAAGATGAAAGAAGTGGTAAGAAAGGAAATATTAAAGCTCCTTGAGGCAGGTATAATTTATCCCGTTGCTGATAGTCAGTTTGTGAGTCCTAATCATTGTGTCCCTAAGAAGGGAGGTATTACTGTCGTTCCTAATGATAAAGATGAATTGATCCCGCAAAGAATTATTACAGGTTATAGGATGGTAATTGATTTCCGCAAACTAAATAAAGCTACTAAAAAGATCATTACCCTTTGCCTTTTATTGATCAAATGCTAGAAAGATTATCCAAACATACACATTTTTGCTTTCTAGATGGTTACTCTGGTTTCTCTCAAATACCTGTGTCAGCCCAGGATCAAGAAAAGACCACCTTTACTTGCCCTTTCGGTACCTTTTCTTACAGACGTATGCCTTTTGGTTTATGTAATGCACCTGCTACCTTTCAAAGATGCATGATGGCTATATTCTCTAACTTTTGTGAAAAGATTTGTGAGGTTTTCATGGATGATTTCTCCGTTTATGGGTCCTCTTTTGATGATTGCTTGAGCAACCTTGATCAAGTTTTGCAGAGATGTGAAGAAACTAATCTTGTCTTGAATTGGGAGAAATGCAACTTTATGGTTAATGAAGGCATTGTCTTGGGGCATAAAATTTATGAAAGAGGCATTGAAGTTGATAAAGCTAAAGTTGATGCTATTGAAAAGATGCCATGTCCTAAGGACATCAAAGGTATAAGAAGTTTTCTGGGTCATGCCGGTTTTTATAGGAGGTTCATTAAGGACTTCTCAAAAATTTCTCGGCCTCTGACTAATCTATTACAAAAAGATATTCCTTTTGTCTTTGATGATGATTGTGTAGGGGCATTTGAAATACTTAAGAAAGCCATGATTTCTGCACCTATTGTTCAGCCACCTGATTGGAATTTACCCTTTGAAATTATGTGTGATGCCAGTGATTATGTTGTAGGTGTTGTTCTAGGACAAAGAGTTGATAAGAAATTAAATGTTATCCAATATGCTAGTAAAACTCTGGACACTGCCCAGAGAAATTATGCTACTACTAAAAAAGAATTTTTAGCAGTTGTATTTGCTTGTGATAAGTTCCGACCTTATATTGTTGATTCTAAAGTAACTATTCACACAGATCATGCTGCTATTAAATATCTTATGGAAAAGAAAGATGATAAACCTAGACTTATTAGATGGGTTCTCCTGCTGCAAGAATTTGATTTGCATATTATTGATAGAAAGGGAGCTGAGAACCCCGTTGGAGATAACTTGTCTAGGTTAGAGAATGTTCTTGATGACCCACTACCTATTGATGATAGTTTTCCTGATGAACAATTAGCTATCATAAATGCTTCTCGTACTACTCCATGGTATGCTGATTATGCTAATTACATTGTTGCTAAATTTATACCACCTAGTTTCACATACCAGCAAAAGAGAAAGTTTTTCTATGATTTAAGACATTACTTCTGGGATGACCCACACCTTTATAAAGAAGGAGTAGATGGTGTTATTAGACGTTGTGTACCTGAGCATGAACAGGAACAGATCCTATGCAAGTGTCACTCCGAGGCTTATGGAGGGCACCACGCTGGAGATAGAACTGCACATAAGGTATTGCAATCCGGTTTTTATTGGCCTACTCTCTTCAAGGATGCCCGTAAGTTTGTCTTGTCTTGTGATGAATGTCAAAGAATTGGTAATATTAGTAGACGTCAAGAAATGCCTATGAACTATTCACTTGTTATTGAACCATTTGATGTTTGGGGCTTTGATTACATGGGACTTTTTCCTTCCTCTAATGGGTATACACATATTTTAGTTGCTGTTGATTACGTTACTAAGTGGGTAGAGGCTATTCCAACTAGTAGTGCTGATCATAACACCTCTATTAAGATGCTTAAAGAAGTTATTTTTCCGAGGTTTGGAGTCCCTAGATATTTAATGACTGATGGTGGTTCACATTTTATTCATGGTGCCTTTCGTAAAACGCTTGCTAAGTATGATGTTAATCATAGAATTGCATCTCCGTATCATCCGCAGTCTAGTGGTCAAGTAGAATTGAGTAATAGAGAGCTCAAATTAATCTTGCAAAAGACTGTTAATAGATCTAGAAAGAATTGGTCCAAGAAACTTGATGATGCATTATGGGCCTATAGAACTGCATATAAAAATCCTATGGGTATGTCTCCGTATAAAATGGTTTATGGAAAAGCATGTCAACTTACCTCTCAAACTGGAACATAAGCCATATTGGGCTATTAAAGAGCTCAACTATGATTTCAAACTTGCCGGTGAAAAGAGGCTATTTGACATTAGCTCACTTGATGAATGGAGAACCCAGGCCTATGAGAATGCCAAACTATTCAAGGAAAAGGTAAAAAAGGTTAAAGTAAGATGGCATGACAAAAGGATACAAAAGCGTGAGTTTAATATAGGTGATTATGTGTTGCTATACAACTCTCGTCTAAGATTTTTTGCAGGAAAACTTCTCTCTAAATGGGAAGGTCCTTACGTTATCGAGGAGGTCTATCGTTCCGGTGCCATAAAAATCAACAACTTCGAAGGCACAAATCCAAAGGTGGTGAACGGTCAAAGAATCAAACATTATATCTCAGGTAATCCTATAAATGTTGAAACTAATGTTATTGAAACCGTAACCCCGAGGAATACATAAGGGACACTTTCCAGAACGTTTCAGACTCCGAAAAGGAATAGGTACGTGGTACGGTAAGTAAACCGACTCCAAAACAGTTCTAATGGCAATTTTTCTCCGTTTAGGAATATTTAAGAAAATAAGAAAATAAGATGTAGTCCGGGAAGGACACGAGGCTTCCACGAGGGTGGGAGGCGCGCCCTACCCCCCTGGGTGCGCCCCCTGCCTCGTGGGCACCTCGTGTGCTCTCCAGACTCCGTTTTCTTGCACGATACTTCTTTTGGTCGGTAAAAATTCATTATATAATCTCCCGAAGGTTTTGGCCACCGTACCTTGCAAATATCCTCTCTTTTTGTTTGGAGTTGTTTTCTGCCAGAGTTCTCAAGGCTAGGCATCATGTCGTCCCCCTCCTCCAACAATTAGGGCAACGATGCTTGGCTAATGAAGATAGAGCTGAAGAGAGAAGAACCCGGGGAGATCAACAAGGATGATGGGATCAAGAAGGCCATAGAGGATCAGGCTCCGGCAGCAGAAGAAGGCATCCTTCCACCTCTCTTAACCCCAACTGAGATTGAAGCTTTCAAGATGATTGAGTTAGCTCGTATACAAAACAAGTATCTCACACGTGAAAATATTTTGTTAAAGGAGCATATCGTCGCACTCAAGGGCATTATCCATAAGCTGGAAGATCTGCTACGCTCGCTGTGCGACTATCCATCATCACCACCATCTTCTTTGCCAGCAAAGGAGATATAATCACATGGGTATGGGCACTCCCCTTGGCAACTGCCAAGCTTGGGGGAGGTGCCCCGGTATCGTATCACCATCACACTCCTATCTTTACCATTTTTCTTAGTGCGATCCTTTTAGTAATATCTTGATCTAGTAGAATAATGTTTTAGTACGATTTAGTTTTGACTTTTGCTTTATGATCCCTCTATGTAATCGAGTCCGTGAGCTATATATAATAAAGATTAGTGTTGAGTCAAGGGCTTGATTATCTTGCTATGATCTCGAGGGAATTAAAGAAAAGAGAAAGAATAAAAGGAAATAAAAGGGACCATGTTGATCTTATGGAGAGTAATGACTTCACATATAAAGAGTATGATGAATAAAAGTTGTTGAGAGTTGACAAACCCAGTTTTGGTAATCGTTGCAATTAATAGGAAGTAATAAAGAAAGAGAGGTTTTCACATATAAATACACTATCTTGGACACCTTTTATGACTGTGAGCACTCATTAAAATATGACATGTTAAAGAGTTGATGTTGGACAAGGAAGACAACGTAATGGGTTATGTTTTCTTATATCTAAAATAAAGTATATTGTCATGCATCATCCAACATGTTGAGCTTGCCTTTCCCTCTCATGCTAGCCATATTCTTTGCACCAAGTAGAGATACTACTTGTGCTTCCGAATACCCTCCAAACCAGTTTTGCCATGAGTGTCCACCATATCTACCTATGGATTGAGTAAGATCCTTCCAGTAAGTTGTCATCGGTGCAAGCAATAAAAATTGCTCTCTAAATATGTATGATTTATTAGTGTGGAGAAAATAAGCTTTATACGATCTTGTGATGTGGAAGAAATAAAAGCGACGGACTTCATAATAAAGGTCCATATCACAAGTGGCAATATAAAGTGACGTTCTTTTGCATTAAGATTTCGTGCATCCAACCATGAAAGCGCATGACAACCTCTGCTTCCCTCTGCGAAGGGCCTATCTTTTACTTTTGTCTTATTCCTTATGCAAGAGTCATGGTGATCTTCACCTTTCCTTTTTACATTTTATCCTTTGGCAAGCACATTGTGTTGGAAAGATCCTGATATATATATATATATATATATATATATATATATATATATATATATATATATCCAATTGGATGTAAGTTAACATGAATTATTATTGTTGACATTACCCTTTAGGTAAAAGGTTGGGAGGCAACACTATAAGCCCCTATCTTTCTCTGTGTCCGATTAAAACTCCATACCCATAAGTATTGCGTGAGTGTTAGCAATTGTGAAAGACTAAATGATAGTTGAGTATGTGGACTTGCTGAAAAGCTCTTATATTGACTCTTTCCGATGTTATGATAAATTGCAATTGCTTCAATGACCGAGATTATAGTTTGTTAGTTCTCAATGAAGTTTCTGATTCATACTTTACATTGTGAATAGATTATTACTTGAGCATAAGAAATCATATGACAATATATATATATATATATATATATATATATATATATATATATATATGTTGCTGTTATAAGAATGATCATGGTGCCCTCATGTCCGTATTTTATTTTATCGACACCTCTATCTCTAAACATGTGGACATATTTATCGTTAATGGCTTCCGCTTGAGGACAAGCGAGGTCTAAGCTTGGGGGAGTTGATACGTCCATTTTGCATCATGCTTTTATATTGATATTTATTGCATTATGGGCTGTTATTACACGTTATGCCACAATACTTATGCCTATTCTATCTTATTTTACAAGGTTTACATGAAGAGGGAGAATGCCGGCAGCTGGAATTCTGGGCTGGAAAAGGAGCAAATATTAGAGACCTATTCTGCACAACTCCAAAAGTCCTGAAACTTCACGGAAGTCATTTTTGGAATTTATAAAAAATATTGAGCGAAGAAAATACCAGAGGGGGCCCACACCCTGGCCACGAGGGTGGGGGCGCGCCCTACCCCCTGGGTGCGCCCCCCTGCCTCATGGGCCCCCTGGCAGGCCTCCGGTGCCCATCTTTGGCTATATGGTGTCTTCTACCCTGGAAAAAATCATAAGAAAGCTTTCGGGAAGAAACTCCGCTGCCACGAGGCGGAACCTTGGCGGAACCAATCTAGGGCTCCGGTAGAGCTGTTCTGCCGGGGAAACTTCCCTCCGGGAGGGGGAAATCAACGCCATCGTCATCACCAACGATCCTCTCATCGGGAGGGGGTCAATCTCCATCAACATCTTCACCAGCACCATCTCCTCTCAAACCCTAGTTCATCTCTTGTATCCAATCTTTGTCCCAAAGCCTCATATTGGTACCAGTGGGTTGCTAGTAGTGTTGATTACTCCGTGTACTTGATGCTAGTTGGTTTATTTGGTGGAAGATCATATGTTCAGATCCATTATGCATATTAATACCCCTCTAATTATGAACATGAATATGATTTGTGAGTAGTTACGTTTGTTCCTGAGGACATGGGAGAAGTCTTGCTATTAGTAGTCATGTGAATTTGGTATTCGTTCGATATTTTGATGAGATGTATGTTGTCTTTCCTCTAGTGGTGTTATGTGAACGTCGACTACATGACACTTCACCATTGTTTGGGCCTAGAGGAAGGCATTGGGAAGTAATAAGTAGATGATGGGTTTCTAGAGTGACAGAAGCTTAAACCCTAGCTTATGAGTTGCTTGATAAGGGGCTGATTTGGATCCATATGTTTCATGCTATGGTTAGGTTTACCTTAATACTTCTTTTGTAGTTCCGGACGCTTGCAATAGGGTTTAATCATAAGTGGGATGATTGTCCAAGAAAGGACAGAACCCAAGCACCGGTCCACCCACATACCAAATTATCAAAGTAACGAATGCGAATCATATGAGTGTGATAAAAACTAGCTTGACGATAATTCCCATGTGTACTCGGGAGCGCTTTTCTCTATATAAGAGTTTGTTCAGGCTTGTCTTTTGCTACAAAAAGGATTGGGCCATCTTGCTGCACCCTATTTACTTTCATTACTTGTTACTTGTTGCCAATTACCTTATCACAAAACTATCTGTTACCGATAATTTCAGTGCTTGCAGAGAATACCTTATCATTTCCTTCTGCTCCTCATTGGGTTCGACACTCTTACTTATCGAAAGGACTACGATAGATCCCCTATACTTGTGGGTCATCAAGACTCTTTTCTGGCGCCGTTGCCGGGGAGTGAAGCGCCTTTGGTAGGTGGAATTTGGTAAGGAAAATTTTATATAGTGTGCTGAAATTTACTGTCACTTGTTACTATGGAAAACAATCCTTTGAGGGGTTTGTTCGGGGTATCTTCACCCCGTCCGGAACCACAATTAGCTACCCCTCAACCTACTGAACCTACTAAAAATGTTTATTTTGAAATTCCTTCGGATATGATAGACAAACTGCTAGCTAATCCTTTTGCAGGAGATGGAACATTGCATCCCCATTTACACTTAATCTATGTGGATGAAGTTTGTGGATTATTTAAGCTTGCAGGTATGCCCGAGGATGTCATCAAGATGAAGGTTTTCCCTTTATCTTTGAAGGGAGATGCATTGACATGGTTTAGGCTATGTGATGATATGGGATCATGGAACTACAAACGATTGAAATTGGAATTTCATCAGAAGTTTTATCCTATGCATCTTCTTCATCGTGATCGTAATTATATATATAATTTTTGGCCTCGCGAAGGAGAAAGCATCGCTCAAGCTTGGAGAAAGCATCGCTGAAACACGGACGTGATGCCTATATTCATGATCATTGCCTTAGATATCATCATAACTATGCTCTTTTCTATCAATTGCTCGGCAGTAATTTGTTCACCCACCATAATATATGCTATCTTGAGAGAAGCCACTAGTGAAACCTATGGCCCCCGGGTCTACTTTACATCATATAAGTTTCCGATCTATAATTATAGTTTACTGTTTATTTTGCAATCTTTACTCTTCAATCTATATAACAAAAATACCAAAAATATTTATGTTATTATCTTTATCAGATCTCACTTTTGCAAGTGGCCGTGAAGGGATGACAACCCCTTTATCGCGTTGGTTGCAAGGTTCTTGATTGTTTGTGCAGGTACTAGGCGATTTGCATACAGTCTCCTACTAGATTGATACCTTGGTTCTCAAAAACTGAGGGAAATACTTACGCTACTTTGCTGCATCACCCTTTCCTCTTCAAGGGAAAACCAAAGCATGCTCAAGAGGTAGCACACTGCATACGGTTGTCGGGTTGTGTTCTCCAACTTAGTCTTCCCGCACTCCAGCGAAGGCTTCCCATGCTCCATAGGGGTGAATTGTAAAATCCCCTAGCCAGCTGCTAGCTATAAATAACCACTGCAATGGCCGGCACCGGCGACTCGCTACTGATCCACTTGCTAGCTAGTTACCCACATATACCGGCATGCCTCCATCGGCCAACAACAGGATGGAGTTGCGCAATAGGAACGGGCGCCGGAGATCATAGTTTAGGTTAATTAATTATACCTCTAGAGCCGGATGCGCATGCGGCAATTATACGGCTCTGGAGGTATAATTAATTAACCTAATCTATGATCTCCATCGCCCGTTCCCTGTGTCCGGCCGAGATCAAATAATTAAAGCTTCCCTAATGTGATCGAGCGCCGGAACCAACCGCTGGCAAAGCGCGCGTGAAGGGACGCGAGAGCAGAGCGCGCGCAGGGACGCCAAAGCAAAGTGCGCTGCGGCCGCCTCAATGGCAAGTAAAGCCCACGGCTGGACGCGAGCAGAGCGGCCACCTCAACGACAAGCAGAGCGCGTGGGGGGTGAGCAGAGCACACCATGGCCGCCTCAACGATGAGCAACCACACATGCATATTGCAATTCTGGTCAACCTTCTAACACACCATGGGAGGCGCGACGGCCCATCCATCGGACACAATGGGGATATCTGGACCGTGTGTGATAGTGGGCAGACTCGTACACATACAAGAATGCAGGCCCATGTACGCCATCCGGGAACCGTTTTGGGCTTCAAGCCGAGAACCATAATAAATTTTATGCTTGTTTCTCGTCACATTCCATATTACCAATAAGTACTTGCAAATATGTTCACACTAATCAAACCTAAACGTGTTCCCACTTAGCACAGGGCTATAAAAACTACCCACTCAAAAACTACTTTGATCCTCTCCTCATCACCAAAAAATAGGTCTTTCCTATCAAGTCATTCCTCCATGACCTGTAGGAGGAGTGCCGGGTCAACATATATCCAGGGTGCAAATACAAAGGCCGCGGAAGCACTAGAGATGACCCGCCACTATGCGGAAGCCGCAACAGAGATGTCCTAGCGCGCCGCAGAGCCCTCAACAAGATCTCACCGGCAGGCGAGGGCTCTCACAAATGCACTCGCCCCGTCGTTGAACGCGATGAGTTGGTGGTGCTGAAGTCCTTGGCCAGCGACAACGATAGTTTCCCTGTCCTAATTAAGCAGCAGGAGCTGGTTGACGGCTTGGTGAAGCTGCTCAAGATTAGTGATGCCTCGGTTGAGAAGGCGACCGGCCTTGTCGTGCGACTCATGGGTGACAATGCACAGCTCCATAAGGAGCTCGCCAAGAAGTAGGAGGAGGCCGCCGGCTGGAAGAAGCTGCATGCGCAGATTAGTGCCTTGGGGATGAAGTTGAAAGCCATCATCGAGGAACTTATGGATGACTTGAGGAAGCTCCACATCGAGCGCAAGCTGCAGGTGAAGGCATCCGTTGTTACTATCAAGCAAAGTCATGAGGATTTGAAGAAGGAGCTGGAGGAACTCCTCGCCAGATGATCCATTGAGTAGTAGGGACGGTAGCGACCTAGATCATTTGTCTATGATTTCCTTCTTCTCTTGCCCCTCTGTCTTTCGGGTATTGCCACATGTGGCATTTTAAATTATCCAGAATATGTAAGATAATTATTATCCGCGCCATTGTAAATTTTTCATCGTATTATCCATTGCCATTGTAATTTGTCGTCGTATTATCCATTGCCGTATGTGGCATTTTAAATTATCCGGAATACGAGTTGAAAACAGGCTAAAATCACGTTCTTAGCGAGACACGGACAAAGCAAATGCTAACGTTGACCGGGGCCATGGATCACAAGAAAACACCCTCCGGCCATGTGCTTTAACTGCGTGTTAAACAATGGCTCGGCTGCTATTAATGGAGAAGTTGTGAGCGAGGCGGGCGGCTGGTGGATGGACGTCAAAGAGCTCGCTTATCGGTGAGCATCACTATAAGAAATATGTCAACTTGTGACCTTCTGTCAGTGACCCTGGAAGAAATGGTCGTAAATCTATGACCATTTTAGACCAACTGGTCATAAGCTGTTCGGGGGGCTCCAAACCCTAAACCATAACGACCATTTTGGTCAGAAAGGTCGTAATTTTCTTACATGAAATGGTCATAAAGCAGACAACACTGGTTCGCTACCTTATTTCTAGCTGATCACGACCATCTGGTCATAACCTTGTAAATTGTGGTGCATTGCTATGACTAGGCGCCACCTCAGCAGTTTTGCCTATGTGTCATGTCCATGCGTCAATTTTTGCCCCAGGTTGTGAAGCAGCCTACATTTATGTCATTCCAAAAATTCACCAAAAAAGTCATAAATTCTTTGGATCATATATTCCTCAGATATGTCAAAACCCTTCTTTCCCTATTTCAAAAATAATTCAACAATATTCATTATCCTATTCTGTTCAGAAAAGCACTTTGTGAAGGAAGTGCTATTTGTATTTTCTTGATATCCCTCAAAAAAATTGGGAACTCTTTCCTATCCAAATCGATACCTCATGAAAACATTCAGCTCCATTTTCCTAGAAAAACTTCCTCGGCAAATGTCCAAAGTTTCTGTTCAACTATAAGCTTTGTAAAGGACTTCCTCGCTAGGAATATCCTAATGAGTTAAATTTTTGCCATATCTTCTATATGCCAAAATAATATCTCTACACAAAATTTGAGCCATGTCTAACAATCCAGGTGAGCATCGATCCAATCTTTGTTTCTAGTAATATTTTCAGTTTGTGAAGCAACTAAATTATATGTTGCTTTATAATTGCTGAAAATTTACCAGGAGAAGACCTTGACCATAGAACCTCCCTCCACCAAATTTTAGCTCATGTAACTTATCCAATTTCCCTCAATATTTTTCCCAATTTTCTGTTCAATGGAGAGCATTGTGAAGCAAGTACCATTTTATTTATCAAAATGGTATGAAATTTTTACAATGCCCTCATATGCACAAATTATCATCCTCCTCCAAATTTCAGCTCGATCCAATCATCTATGTGAGCCCAGCTTCAATTTCTATTTTCTGTCCAGATTGGCACATTGCAAAGCAAGTGCTATCTATGCCCCTCCTATTGCCCTCAAACTTTTTGAGCAGTCTTACATATCCAAATAATTGCCACATGCCAATATTCAGCTCCATTTTCCTAGTAAATCTTCCGCCGAAAATTTCCAAAGTTTCTATCCAAAGAGAAGCTTTGTGAAGGAAGTAGTAGCTAGGATTATCCAAATGATCTGATATTTTTCCAAATCTTCCGTATGCTCAAAGCATCACTCTCCACAAAATTTGAGTTCTATCCAGCAATCCATGTGAGCTCATCATCCAATCTTTTATTCTGGTCATATTTTCAGTTTGTGAAGCAACTATATTTTATATTGCTTAATTATAGCTAAAAATTTACCAGGGGATGTTCCTACCTATATAACTTACCTCCACCAAATTAGAGCTAATTTCATTTAGCCAATTCCTCTCAATAATTTTCCAAAGTTTCTGTCCAGAGAAGAGCATTGTGAAGGAAGTGCCACTTTGGCATGTCCAAATGGTATCAAATTTTTACAGTGCTTTCCTATACCAAAATGACCATCCTCCCCCAAATTTCATCTCAATCCATTCATTCATTTGATCCCAGCTTCAACATCCACATTTCTGCCCAGTGTGGTACTTTGCAAAGCAAGTGCCACCTAGGCTCCTCCATTTGAGCTGAAAATTTGCCAAGACAGTCTCCTTAGTAGATGATCATCCTCAGCCAAAACTCAGGGCCATTGGCCATGTGCATTTCCCCCACCGCTAATCAAACACTTCGCTGCTAATTAATGTTTGAGCTTAGTTCAGTCTCCTCGTGAGAATCTTTTGTTATATTCTTCTTCCTAACACCTACCTAGGGAGTGTCCAACCCACCAGACATGCCTAGGCCGCCCATAACGCGTGGTAACTCCACGGTCACACGGTGACCACGCGGCTCGCATGCCAGTTTACGCGCTCTGGAGTTGGGGCCCTCGGCCACCGTCCAAACCTAGACGTCTCGCCACCGCATCATGTATTTATGATTAAATAGATACTTATGTACCTAGAAATGATTTTTGGAAAAAAATAAAAAGCAAATTATAAGGCATCTGCAGTTCAAATTTGATCCGCTTCCAACTGAATCAGCAGAAATTTGCCTTTTTCACAAGAGGTGCATCAAAGCTTTTGACACCCAAATTTTTTGTTAGTTGTACATTAAATATGGCCTAATATTTTATAAAAATGATTTGGTCCAATTTTGCAACAAATATATGGTAGGCCCTTCACAAAAAAACTCATTTTGGGCACTCAAAAAAAGGAAAATGTTTTTTTCATGAAAACAAAATGAAAACTTCCTTAGGAAACATTGTTTGTCATTCCAATATGCACCCTTGTGCACAATATGAGATCATATGAACAAACTATGCCATGAATGTGGCCATAAGATTGATCATTTTGGCTTCAAAGCCATGAATCTTCACACATGACACCTCATTTTTTAGAACACTTTTCTAAATAATTGTCGTATTACAATTTTATTATTTTTTCTGGTAACTTGGTCACATATGATGACACAATGCGAATGTTTTCTAATCTTTTTGTTTTTTTTCGAATTTTTCATGACATTTCAAAATGCGGTCAAAACGGCGGGCATGACCGTTCGTAGCTAGCGGTTGAATATTCCAAAACTTTTGGTGTTTATATTATTAAATAGATACTTATCTATCTAGAAATGATTTTTGGAAAAAATAAAGAGCAAACTATAAGGCAGCTGTAGTTCAAATTTGACCCACTTCGAGCTGAATCGGCGGAAATTTGTCTTTTTCACAAGAGGTGGATAAAAGCTTTTGACACCCAACAATTTGGTCAATTGTACATTAAATATGGCCTAATATTTTAGAAAAATGATTTGGCCCAATTTTGCAACCAATATATGGGAGGTCCTTTAAAAAAACCTATTGGCACTCGAAAAATGGAAAATGATTGTTTTCATGAAAAGAAAATGAAAATTTCCTTAGGCAGCATAGATTTTCATTCCAATATGCACCCTTGTGCACAATTTGAGTTCATTTGAACAAACTATGCCATGAATGTGGCCATAAGATTTATCATTTGGCTTATAAGCCATGAATCTTCACAAATGACAGCTCGTTTTTTAGAACACTTTTTCAAAATTATTGTCGTATTACAAGTTTATTATTTTTCCTGGTAACTTGGTCACATATAATGACACAAGGCGAAGGTTTTCTAATTTTTTGATTTTTTTTGAATTTTTCATTCTCATTTCAAAATGCGGTCAAAACGACGGGTATGACCGTTCCTAGCTAGTGGTTGAATCTTCCAAAACTTTTGGTGTTTCCATGATTAAATAGATACTTATGTACCTAGAAATGATTTTTGGAAAAAAATAAAGAGCAAACTATAAGGCCGCTATAGTTCAAATTTGACTCGCTTCCAACTGAATCGGTGGAAATTTGTCTTTTTCACGAGAAGTGGATAAAAGCTTTTGAAACCCAACCATTTGGTCAATTGTACATTGAATATGGCCTCATATTTTAGAAAAATTATTTGGTCTAATTTTGCAACAAATATATGGTAGGTCCTTCACAAAAAAAACATTTTGGGCACTGAAAAAAATGGAAAATGATTTTATCATGAAAAGAAAATGTAAACTTCCTTAGGCAACATTGTTTGTCATTCCAATATGCACCCCTATGCACAATATGAGATCATTTGAACAAACTATGCCATGAATGTGGCCATAAGATTGCTCATTTGGCTTGAAAGCCAGGAATCTTCACACATAACACTCATTTTTTACAACACTTTTTTAAAATAATTGTCGTATTACAAGTTTATTATTTTTCCTTGTAACTTGGTCACATATAATGACACTATGTGAAGATTTTCTAATTTTTTAATTTGTTTTTGAATTTTTCATGCCCATTTCAAAATGCGGTCAAAACGGCGGGTATGACTGTTCCTAGCTAGTGGTTGAATCTTCCAAAACTTTTGGTGTTTCTATGAGTGAATAGATACTTATGTCCCTATAAATGGTTTTTGGAAAAAATAAAGAGCAAACTATAAGGCAGCTATAGTTCAAATTTGACCCGCTTCCACCTGAATCGGTGGAATTTGTCTTTTTCATGAGAGGTGGATAAAAGTTTTTGTCACCCAACCATTTGATCAATTGTACATTAAATATACCCTAGTATTTTATAAAAATGATTTGGACCCGCAACAAATATATGGTAGGTCCTTAAAAAAACTCATTTTGGGCACACAAAAATGGAAAATGAGTTTTTATGAAAAGAAAATGAAAACTTCCTTAGGCAACATTGTTTGTTATTCCAATATGCACTCTTGTGCACAATACGAGATCATTTGAACAAACTATGCCATGAATGTGGCCATAAGATTGATCATTTGGCTTGAAACCCATGAATCTTCACACGTGACAGCTCATTTTTTAGAACACTTTTTAAAATAATTGTCGTATTACAAGTTTATTATTTTTCTTGGTAACTTGGTTACATATAGTGACACAATGCGAAGGTTTTCTATTTTTTTGATTTTTTTTTGAATTTTTCATGCCCATTTCAAAATGCGATCAAAAAGGCGGGCATGACCGTTCCCAGCTAGTGGTTGAATCTTCCACAACTTTTGGCGTTTATATGATTAAATAGATACTTATGTATCTCAAAATGATTTTTGGAAAAATAAAGAGCAAACTATAAGGCAGCTGGAGTTCAAATTTGACCCGCTTCCAGCTGAATCGGTGGAAATTTGTCTTTTTCACGAGAGGTGGATAAAAACTTTTGACACCCAACCATTTGGTCAATTTTACATTAAATATGCCCTAATATTTTAGAAAAGTGATTTGGTCCAATTTTACAACAAATATATGGTAGGTCCTTCACAAAAAAATCCATTTTGGGCTCTCGAAAAGTGAAACATTATTTCTATGTGCAATGCAAATAAAGACCACAAAATCATCATTGTTTGAAATCCTAAGATACACATGTGTACACAATATTGGGTAATTTAAATATACAACATGAGGCTAATTTGATGAGTGCTTACCCGAAATAAGAGGGTAAAAAATATAAAAGAAATAAAAGAAAAAACACATTTACATAAGCTAGAATATGATTGGTGGAATCATCTGTGACACGGATCGATGACATGGAAGACATCTTACCATCCATTGCTAGCAATCCCACGTCCAACCATCCATCTAAAGAAAAGGAGAAAAAAAACCACCGCACGAAACCCTACCCAGCCACTCCTCCTCTCCTTCCTTCCTTCTGCCCGCCGCCTCCCTCTCTCTCCCCGATCCAGATCGACCCCCTCATCCAAACCCTAGCTTACCATCGCCGGCGGCGGCGCCCGGCCTCCTTCCCTCGCGCGGCACCCGAACCTCCCTACTTCCCTCGCGTTGTACCCGAACTTCCCTCGCGCTGCACCAGAACCTCCTTCCCTCCGGCGGAGTCAGAGACAGCCGGGCGAGGTGGTGGAGGAGGAGTAGTAGTGCCGCATCTGCCGGCACCCCGCCGACGCGGACCGCCCGCTGCACCACCCCTGCGGCTGCAACGGCAGCATGTGCTTCGCCTACGACCACTACCCGATCCGCTGGCTCAAAGCCCGTCGCAAATCCTTGTGTGAGGTACGTATCACCATCTCCATCTCCTCCCCGCCGACTAGAGTCTCCACCCTCCCCCGGGAGACCAGGCAACAAATTTTGTCTGTCCCCTCGTCGCCTGTCCCTGACTCCGGCGGATCCGTCCGCCGTCGTGCTCGCACTTAGTCCATGTTCCACTTCGATTCCGCCACAAAATCTTCACACGATGATGTGATTTTCTTGGGGGCATCTGAACATTTCACACTAACATTTTCTAGGTTGTGCAGTGTCTGATGATGTGCTCCATTTGAGTACTCAGGTGTGCAGGCACTAGATCTCCAGCCCCGGCCTCGCACTCCAGGCGGACCGTGCCTTCCGCGCAAACTACGGGGCACGTCTGCGCCGCTGCCAGTTCGCCGTGCTGTGCGTCCTTCGGTTTTCCTTGTGGGTATGCCTCTTCTTCTTAGCATTATCGTTTCTATATGCTATGGTGATGTGATCCTCCTACATTTTCCCCATACTACTAAAGCTCCAATTAGTTAGTGTGTTTGTGTTTTGTACTACTCTATCCGTTCCTAAATATAATATATTTTGGACATCTTAATATGGACAAATAGACAGACTGGCGTGAATGAACAAACACATAAAACGTGTCTATGTCCATCTGATTCAAAAAACAGTTAAAACATCTTATATTTGTGAATAGAGGGAGTAGCATTTAGCACATCTTGTTGACATGGCTCACCACATTGCTTTAACGCCCCAGGTTAGATAGATAGTGAAAAGTCATGGATGTCCATATTGAAGAAATTTGTATGAGTTGCTCTACTAGTAATGGATGATTGTGGTCTGATGTGCAGGTTAGGATTATTTTGCGATCCATGTTATGGTCTGATGTGCTTTACTATATATGAATGAATAACCTGGGAGCATCCAATCTTATTAGATTCACTATTATTGCACAAGTAAATTGATTGAGTGGTAGAGATATCATGTTGTACTATCTACCCAACTGTACTGCTGTATACCATGATAGAATTAGCTGCAACTTGATTGTGGATTTAATTTGTCACCCCAACTGCATGTTGTGATGTCTGCCCTGTCGCATATATCATAAGAATGTTGCATCTACTTTGTTTGACATTTGTAACCTCATATTCAGTTATTCACCTATCACTTTCCGGATTAGTTTTTTGAACCTTCTGTTTGCTGCAAACAATTGCTTAGGATGAATATTGTTCTTCTATCTAGTTCATATGCATGATCATTTGTTTTGTGAAGGCAGGCTTTTATTCTTTCGAGTCAAACATGCATAAATTACCTGACACTATTCTATGACGTGTTTGGTGCTCCTCTTTTCAGGTACGAGATGGCTCTCACCAGAATTGGTCTTGCCACCCTCGCCCTCATGGGCCAGAACCTTGCCCTCAACATTGCAGAGAATGGCTTCCCCGTCTCTGTCTACAATAGGATGACCTCCAAGGTCGATGAGACTGTTCAACGCGCCAAGTTAGAAAGGCTTCCCCATCTCTGTCTACAACATTTGTGAAAGTGTGAATCGTGCTGCTAATTTCCTAATATGACTTGGATACACAGGGGATAAAATCCAGTGATAAATGGGGATACCCTATATTTTTTGCTTACTATTTGGAGGTGTCTGCTGATTATTTGAGGATGCTTTATATATGTCCCTAGATGTCCTTATGCAATACCTGATATGATAACATGACCTAAATTAGGACTATTACTTGCTCATCGGCCACACCGGTGCATTTTGTTTTTGAATGTCCTGTACTTGTTGTTGCATGATAGATACATATATGTGTCATCAATTGGTCATTGGATATTGCTGGAAACTAGCTATGTCACATCCATTTCTAGGTTGTCTAGTTTGTTATGTCACATCAATTGTATGCTTTTTCTGAGATTGTGTTAGCTGTGTAGCTTGTAGTTATCAATTGCAAATGGGCTTATATATTGCATTTTATGAGATTGTACTTTAGCTACGCGGCGTCCGGCACCGTGACCTCAAGCTACACAACTTGCTCATGGGTGGATGGGCTGGTATCCTCTGATGCATGGATGGATGGTTTGAACCCAGCAAGAGGAAGTCTTCTCTTCTCTTTATCAACTAAGCGTACTTTCTCCTCTAATGGATGGATGGGAGTCCATCAATTTAGGTGTTAGTATGTTGTTGATGCTCATGTCGATGCCCTGCTTTTTTTCTTGTCATGTGCTGAAATTAAGTGGCAGTATCAGATGCAAATCAAGTAGTGTTGTTAATACTGGTAGGCTAGCTACAAGCTAGAGGGAGAGCAGGGGATTGAAACCTGTCAACAGAACTACTGATGTAATATGCAAAGAACAAATTGAAACCATGTTCTTCAAAATTAAAGGGTTGATTGATATCGGTCCTTCTTTTGACAGATATAATATGTATCCTGGATTATTATTTTCTTCTCTAGCAAATTGTAGACATGAATCACTAGTTGACCTATTGATTCGTACACCTATATATGTTCTATTACATTTTTTTGAACTTGATGCAAATTCTATGGTATGTGAGGTCCTTTTGTTGCTGCAAGCATTGACACAATATGTTGTGCATAGGGATCTCCGCATCTGAGTCCTAGCCGTCCTCCGCAGCAAGGTGCTGGGCCAAGGGAGCAAGCAGCGCCGCTGGTTCCTTCGAGGATGCGTGTTGTTGGTCGAGTCTTGTGGAGAAGCAAGGCGAACCGGGCATCATGTCACTTGTGCCGTTGTCGTAAGAGCAGAACGCCACTCTCACTTGATGTGCATGCATTAATACAACAAAGCATTCTTACATGGTGATTGTTAGCGATCCTAAACAGTTATCTCGCATAATAGTGTCATTCTCTTCGTAGTTAACAAATGCATCTTGTCCAACTGAGTAAACTAGGCCCAACTTGTACAATAAACTGAACTAAATGTTGTCGCATTCTGTACATGTTACTTTCTATTTGGTGTATGATAACTAGCGAAGCTACACGGGCATTTGCGCAGCTAGGTTGTCATTTGCCATTTGTTCACCCTCAATACATGAACTAAATTAAATATCCAAATTTTCCTCCACTTTCTTCCATATCATTAATGTCGAAAGGACTCCCCCGTGTCGAGAAAACAGTTCATCTTCGGCTACATGAATTGGCTATTTAAAAAATGAAGCATGATAAGTATTTTCACATGTGATGACGAATGATAGAGATATTTTCCTGGCACGTTAAATTGTTTAGTTTCTTCCTAATATAACATGTAGGCTTTTATATTGCATTTCACGCTATCATCTGTGTTTATCTTCTTCTTTTTTGAATAGTTTGGATTGCTTAACACATGTGTCACGTGGTCTGTATTTACCTTCTTAATAAGAATTTTAGTACATTCATAGGAAAAATCTAGTGAAAATATTAATGACGTCTAAGTTATTTTGTGCGCTTCATCTATCTACCTCTTTGTAATGACTAATACAACTATTTTTACTTGTACACTGGCATAACATGTTTACTTTAGTTGTCTATGTCGCATTTCATTTCAGACATTTCAATTGTTGGTTACTTGGTGTACATTCATTGTGGAAACATTTTTATATTCTTATGGCCATAACGTGTTGTCTTTATCTTGCCCCTATTGTTTAATAACTTGTTTAGTTTAGCACACTGGCATCTTTTGTTTTTGCTTTCGATCTTTACCTTTACAACGACCACACATCATCTTATGTCCTTTGTAAAATTCGCTCGCACACACGGCACAACAGCTTTTTCAAGCAATCATGGCTTACATGCATGTAATATTATATTCTTTCCCGGTCCAACAAATCTCCGCATGTGAACACTATGCGAGTGACAGCCAATACATGCCCACATCTGGTTGAAATGGTGATAAGTAGGTAACTTCTTAATTTATTCCTTAAATCTAAGTTCTAATGTCTATGCAAGTTTTTTTTTGCAACTTCCAAACGTACACAACATGCATGTGATTCCACATGGTAAATTTGTACCTGTCCTTCTCATGGACGTCACTTTTTCTTTCCAGGGACATGTACGTGACAAACTTTGTATGTGCAACACAACATAACACGTACACATTATTTGTATGTAATGTTATATCTTTAAATCTCAGCCGTTTAAATATCAAAATTAATGGTTAAGATAATTTAATCTGTGTGGATGAACGTGATGGCTTATTTGACTCTTGTTTTAATTATATAATAGATGATATCTATGGAAATTCTACTTTGTAAAGAATAAATAATGTGTTATGGATCGCAACCTAATTTTTGTTGACATGAATTTCTTATGCCCCTTATTTTGACTTAGTTTCACCCATGTTGCTTTTCGAAACATGAGACTGATGAGTTTTCCTTGTAGGCAACATTGATTTAGGATTGATTTAAGATTTTGTGAGTATGCCTAGGTTATGTGAATATGCATCACAAACATATAGTGTTCTGACATAATTGGTCTCTAAAACATCTATATTATTTGAAGTTGTTTGAATCTGTTGCTTTATCATACATTCGGTCAATAAATCTGCATTTCTGTGAAATTTCGTTAAATATATACTTTCCCGATAGTTTGTACACTAAGCCTGGAGGTTTGAATATCTACTCCAGGAATGAAAAGGCTACTCTAATGCCTTTGTGTTCACCCTTTTACAGGAGCTCCTGGCCTAGGAAATTTCAAGTTTGAAGCGGCGCATAGCCCTACGCGGCAAAGATTTGTTCTGTTTGACTGTAATAGACTGTAAAGATTATAGTATTGTAATAGTAGGCATGTCTGGGTTGTAATAGCTATGTACAGATTGTAATAGACTAATTTAGAGTTATTTGACGAACTACATTTGGTCTGTTCTATTTCAAATATTGATTATTTATGTGATTTGAAGACGTTTGAAATGGAAACATGATTAGTGGGACCCATTTTCAAAAATAATCAAAACAATTTTCACATTTCTGACATGTGGGACCAATATAGGACATTATGACAAGTGGGACCCATCTGACTTGTGGGACCAGCTTGAAAAATATAATGGCTGAAACACTTTAAAAAGGCCAGGGCCTAGAACTAAAAAGGCCGAATTGTTGGGCCAGGCCTAGGTAGCTAACAAAAATCAGCAGCAAATAATACATTAAATGGGCTGAATTACTGGGCTCAGCCCATATAGACACCGAATTGGACTGGGCTAATTTTGATCAGCGACCTTTTCATTTGGTCGCAATTTTGCCACGTTAGCTTGCCACGTCGGATCCGACGTGGCCTGGGCAGACAACCAGCGACTAAAACAAATGGTCGTTGAACCAACGACCTTTTGCTTTGGTCGTTGCCTTCTACGAGCATATCACAGAGAAGGCCGTTAATTTTCATTAAAGACGGACAGCTTTTGACCAATCGTTTTTGTCATAAAAAGGTCGCAAATGAAAAACATTGACCATTCAGCGACCAATAGTGATGGTCGCAAGTCGACATATTTCTTGTAGTGCATGCGCGACAGAATGGTCTCACGTGTCATGTCGAGCATGCGTGACGGCTAAGTCACACGCGTCCCGTCGAGCTTGCACAGTGGGCAGGTTGCACGCGTCCACCTGAGTCTACGCGGCGGACTGCTCGCACGCATCCCGTCGAGCCTGCATAGTAGACTTCTCGCGCTCATCTCGTCTTATCAAACAGTTGCGCGCATGCCACCCACTATGGTTAAATTTTGGCACAAAATACAAAGAGGACAAATAAACCAGGACCGAGGTAGTACTCTCCAATAAAAAGGACACATGGCTGCACTTAAATGGTTACAGTAACACCCACGGTTCAAAAAATACAACCGTTTGCCATAGTTGCCTGTTAGCTATTTGTTCTAAAAGGCCTACTTTGGCTATTAATGTGTGCGCCTTGTCTCAAATTGGATAATTTTTTTACCACGACATATATGTGCCATGTCATTAAACCATGCCAACTTTCATTATTTTTGGGTTAGTTTTGGATTTACGGGGATTTAAAAACCAAGATCCTCAGTGTTTGAGGCCGAGTCAGGACGTCGAGACATTTGTAAGTCATTCCCATTCCTTGAATGGGACCTAAGCATGCACCCAAGGACACATGTATGATTTTTCAAGGGACGAAAAATGTCCTCCGGGGGAGCTCTTACAGGTGTCTCCGGAGGCCTCCCCAGCCGCCACACCACAGGCCACCCCAGCCGACCATCTCCTCTGCCGCCGCCGCCGAAGGAGGTCGTCGGTGCTGACGGTGGCAGCTGGATGCATCTGTTTGGCTCTCCTCTCCCTTCATTTCCAAGGTTGGCCAACCTTCATTTGCCATCATATCTGATCCATGACATGCGCCACATCGCTCCGGCTCGGTGCTGCTCCAGGTTGCAGCTCCGGAGTGGTTCCATGGCTTCTCGAGGATCCTGTTCGTGGATGCTAGGGCAACCCCGGGCGGTAGTGGTCGCGTCTGGCTCCAGCCGGCTCTACTGGATCTGGGCCATGGCAGGCAATGCGAGGCGCGCCAACAGCTGGCGGGGATCCTACTGGCTGGCGGCCTGGCCTTCTCTCGCCGGTGTCGGTGTCAAAACCAGCCGATCTCGAGTAGGGGGTCCCGAACTGTGCGTCTGAGGATCGAAGGTAACAGGAGACGGGGGACACGATGTTTACCCAGGTTCGGGCCCTCTTAATGGAGGTAATACCCTACTTCCTGCTTGATTGACTTTGATGAGTATAGGGGTTACAAGAGTTGATCTACCTCGAGATCATAATGGCTAAACCCTAGGTGTCTAGCCTATGTGATTTGTGAAAGCCTCTACGGACTAACCCTTCGGGTTTATATAGAAACCGGAGGAACCTAGGGTTGTACAGAGTCGGTTTACAGAGAAAGGAAACTACACATCCGGACGCCAGGCTTGCCATCCACGCAAAGGAGAGTCCCATACGGACACGGGGGAAGGCCTTCTACCTTGTACCTTCACGGCCCATCAGTCTGGCCCATATCGCATAGCCCGGACACCCAAGGACCCTAGAATCCAGGACTCCCTCAGTAGCCCCCGAACTTGCCTTCAATGACGACATAGTATCCGGCTTATGTCTTCGGCTTTGCAAGGCGGGTTCTTTATTACACTTCGGATTGACAACAACCTGGCTCTAGCCTCGATGTGCTACCTCGATTCCCGCACGCAATGTTGGTCGAGTTGTATAAGGGCGAAAAAGAAGATTTTCACCGGTTAAACTGCCGGGAGGGCTATTCCATGAACATTCATGTTGAATGGGTAAGATTCCGATCGTCTACGCTTATTTTATTGCATTTACAGACACTAATCCAATTTGCCCTTTGTCGCTTTCAACTGTCATGGAGGAAGATGACCGAGGACGTCCACTGTCCCGCTCCCCAGCCAGAGGATCACAATCATGAGGAAAACCCTGGCTTTTGCGAGGATCCGGACATATATATAGAGTTTGATGACAGGGTATTGTGACGCCCGAATAATTAAGCCATAGTAACCCTCTGCTAATGATGCCACGTCACCTCGATTACTGTTGCCAATCTCGCGTTAGTTCGAAACCAATTCGAATTCAAATTCAAAATCAAGCAAACAATAAAAGATTTCAAATATTAAAACTAAAATGTTCGGAGTGAGCCAAATAATTCATATGTAATGTTGGTGGATAAACCAAGTTTTATAAAAAGTTTAAATGCACTTAACTAAATAAAATAGTAGCAAAAACAATTATTTTCATTCTTTTAAATTAATAACAAATGTTAAACTATTTTATTAGTTACCAAACTTTTTAAGGCAGTGGGTTATTCGGAGACATTAATTTAGGAGATATTGTCATATTTTATAAAACTAAAGAAACTAAAAGTAAAATAAAACCGAATAAAAGAAAATACGAAAAGAAAAACAAATAAGTAAATAAAAAGGAGAATACCCCCCCTCCCCCACTGAGCCAACCGGCCCAGCAAGCAGACAGGCCAGCCCACTCGCCCAGGCCGGCCCACCCCACTCTCCCTTATCCCCTGGACTCAGAAACCCTAACCCACTCCCCACACACTCCCCCCACTCCCCTGATCCCCTTCTGGATCGGGGCTCGACCGCGTCGACCACGCCCCGCGGCGCCCCAACGCCGGCGCCACCGCAACGGCGCCGCCCGGTCGCCGCCGCCTCACCGCGTCGCCTCGTCTGCGACCGCGTCGTCGCCGGACTGCCTCGTCCCCATCGCCGTCGTCCGCCTCGTCCTCTCCTTGGTCGGAGCCACCACGACGGCCTGCCTCCCCGCCGGAATGACGTCTCCGTCCTCCTCCTCACGCACCGCAGCCCCGTTCCTACGAACCCCGGTGAGGACCCCGGTCTTCCTCTCTCCCTCGCGCCCCAGACCGCAGCCCCGGTTGTGTGCCCGCCACCCTGGACGCGCCCGGTGTCATGGATCTAAGACTGACAGTAGAATGGGGGTAGGTATGTAGAGGCAAGATCCTTGCTATGGCGAAGTTGTACACACGAGTTTTACGAGTTCAGGCCCTTCGCGGAAGAAGTAATAGCCCTACGTCTCGGTGCCCGGAGGAGGTCGACTGGATTATACGTGTGTGTGTTACAGGGGGTGCGAACCCTTGTCTCATAGGAGGGGGTGACTTATATAGAGTGCGCCAGGACCTCAGCTCCCCTCCGTTACACAGGGTTCAATGTACATAAAGCGAGAGCGTTATAGGTAACGTCAATAATAAAGTGCTATAAATGATCATTAAGTCTATGAGTAAACGCCCGACCGTTGCTGCGCAGAGTGGCTTTAGGTCTTCTGTACGTCGAGTGGTCTTTTACATGGTCAAATGGTTGAGTGGTCGAGTGATCTAAAGAAGGAGGGGTCTCCGAGTGAATGGTAGGTCGAGTGGATTGCACTCGACACCTTTGTTGGGCCCACCCTATTTACTCTTGAACTTCTTTGCTTCTAAGACAAGGACCTTAGGTAGGACGTATAGGTCAGGCCTATTACCCTACCCCAGGTCTATGTCCTCATCATTAGCCCCCGAATGGATTGAGGTCCGATTGAAAAGAAGGTTGAAGTTGATCTTGCTTTGACTCTTGCCTTTCTCAAGAATTCATCTTTGAACGGAGGCCAGTGTTGGAACTTCGACTTCGTTTCAGTCGCCTTGATCGATTCAAAAATTGCCGATTGGTTTTTATAACGTCACCCGTCGAGTGTTGTCTTTGACGCGAGATCTTTGGCGTGATCGGTTGCAGAGGATCCCGGATTTCGCAGGATTCGAAATTTCGGTGGAAGCGCGCCAGGCGGAGCGCGTCGTGGTAAGCAGAGTGGATAAACAGGACGTTTCGATTTCCGCGCCACCTTTTTCGCCACGTATCCCGTGTGCGACTGTTGAGGGATTTGATAGGATCGCCCGGACCCATGCATCAGCCACTCGGAAGTGGGCCTTTAAAAGTGGCGAGGTCGAGGCGTCTGCACTGTGCGTGCCCATTCTCCTTCTTCTTCCTCTTGCTCCTTCACCCCATCTGGCTTCTCCACTCATGACGCCACCGCTCCGCCACCATGCGGAAGGAGAAAACGGCGGCACTAGAACGCGTGAAGAAGGCGACGGCGGCGAAAAGCAAGAACACGAATCGGGAATCTTCATCGCGCTCGGGGCTGCCGTCGGGTTGGATCCAGGGAGATTGGATCTGATCTTTGCTTCAGCAGGAAGACTTGGACGAGATGGCCGAGTTAGGGCTGATCGTCCATGAGGCTGCGCGGTTGCCGGAGGGGGAAACGGAGCCGCATTCGCGACCGGGTGAGTGTGTTCTGCTCGCCACCCATGTCAACCGCGGCTTCTCGCTTCCTCCACACCCCTTTTTTCGAGGTTTCTTGAATTTCTTCGGGGCTCAACTCCATCATTTCTCCCAACACCATCACATATCTTGCCGCATTCGTGTCCATGTGCGAGAATTTCCTGGGGTGTCGACCGCACTGGGGTCTTTTCAAGCACATTTTCACCATCCGCTCCCAAACAGTGAAGAAAGCAAACTCGAACGACGAGAAAAACCATGTTATCCAGATGTGTGGGGGCCTGGGTATACAGAAGAGGAAGAGGAGTTCCTTTCCTTCGATGACTCTTCCTGAGTCGGTCACGGGCTGGCAGTCGACCTGGTTCTACTACCAGGATATTGCGACCCGAGGCCAATCGACTGGACTTCCTCCTTTTTCTTTTGGTCGTGTTCAGACTCCATCTTCGTTTAAAGTGACCGCCGTGGAGAAGCCGGAGACAGGCATGCTCGTCGAGAGGGTTGTTCAGCTGATCAACCAAGGCGTCATCGGCATGGATCTGCTAGAGGTGTTCCTCAGTCGGCGCATTCAACCGCTCCAGGCCCATGACCACTCCATGTGGATGTACTCCGGGGCCGGTGACACTGCTCGTGTTCATCCAGAGGAGGTGCCGGCCAAAACAGTGGCCCAATGGTTGAGGGGCATCACCGGGAACAAGGACAACCCCAGGGGCGCCAGGAGAGTCAACACTTTCAACGACAGAAACCAGCCAGACATGGTTTCGCCGCTATAACCGATTGCATTTGGATGTGTTTTCCGACTATTTGCTAATCCGACCGATTTCCACTCGGCTCCTTGTGTTGTAGATTTACACAGAGATGTACTCAATGCCCAATGGCGAACAAGCTCTGGAGCAGGACCATGAGGGCGAGGACAGCGCGGAGGAGAGCGGCAAATGGGAGTCACGAGCCGACGATGGCGAAGATGAGAGCGACGAGTCGGACGATGAGGAGGTAGTCGACTCACCGCCTCGTTCAGAACGTCGATCCAAGCAGCATCATGATCCCGCGGGCAGGCACGGTAAGGCTGTGGCCTCGAGCGCTCCATCTCAAAAAAGTGCTCGGTCTTCGACTCCAGAATTGGCTGAGAAAGTCACCAAGCAGCCCAAGATCAATCCCTCAAAGGCTCGGAAGACCTTGCCTAGAATCAAGATGGATGTTCCTGTTGCTTCTGGGTAAATGTTCTTCCCGTATTTTCTTGTTCCGACCGATTCTCTTGTACGGACCGAGTGGATGATGAACCTTTCCAGCCCGGCCTCTGCCGCGACTGATATGGATATCGACAAGGTCCCAGACGACGAGGAAACCGACGACGTAGCTACCTCCAAAGCCAGTAAGTCTGCCCGACTCGAATTTATTTGGACGACTGGATTGTTTGTCAGTTGTCTCTCTGATCTTCTCTGTTTGCTGCAGCACCACGAGACGTTGTTGTGCTCCCGGACGATGAAGAAGAAGTACCGCTGAGGGAAAGGAGGAGGAGGGACAAGGAACTGAGCGTGAAAGCGCCTGAGGTTCAGGTTCCTCAGTCGACTGTGATGCCTAGGACGGCGGTCGAGCGATCGACAGATCCGGCTCGCACCAACGTCACTTTCGCTATCCCGCTGTCGACTGATTGCCCATCAGGATCAGCTGCTCAGACCTCTGCTGCTCCAATACAACTCCACGCATCAGACCCAGCGGCTGCTTCGACTGCTCTGCCATCATCGCTTTTCACTGCGTATCAAACTCCAGACGACCCACTGAGTGCAGCCAAGGATGCTCTTCTTCGGTTGAATCTTATGACGGGCAAATGAAAGTGGTGCATGAGGCCAGTCAGGTGGCCTTCAACGCTGGAGCTGCTCTGCAGACCAATGTCCAGGTTAGTTGATTTCCGATTGATCATATTTCTCGTCCGATCAAACACTGGGGTGTGACTATTTTGAAGCTGCACAAGTCAATTTGAGTCGACTAGGATTTAATCTTTGAACTAGTGGGGGCACTCTGAGTGCACCCACTGGGTGTAGTCCCCGAGACCATAGTTGACTGCGGGCAGTCGACTGTGGTCTAAGAATCTGAATTTTGTCACTCGGCCTGGGCGGACCAGGTCGAATGGAACCAGAACCAGTGGGGGCACGCTAAGTGCACCCACTGGGTGTAGTTCCCGAGACCGTGGTTGACTGCGGGCAGTCGACTATGGTCTGAGAACGTTTTTTTTACAACTCGCGCTGGGCAGACCATGCCGAGTGTTGGGTAGTCCCTGAGACTGTCGTTGAATGTTTGATTCGGCGGTAGTCTTAGAGTAGCTGTCACTGTCATGTCTTTTTATTTCAGTCGACTGATATGTCTTATGTATTGACCGCAGAAATCTTGTGATGGGGCCCAAATTTCTACACTGAACAAGCAACAAATCAGCCTCAACCTTGATCTGGAACTGGCCTGGAAGAATCTCAAGACTGCTCGTGACAAAGTAGCTGCCATGGGAGGTAACCAATCGTCAACTGTCCATCTCACTACTGGCACTTTTCCTTTCCATTTTTTGAACCGAGTGACTCCACTCGAGCAGATGTATGTAGTGAAAACCGTCAACTCCAAGCTCGTCTGAAGAATGTTATTTCTTTAGAGAAAATGAAGCAGGCTTTGGAGAAGAAGGATCTGGATCTTGCTGCTGCACAGAAGGAAGCGCGAGAGAAAACGGCACTTGCTGACAAGAAGCTTGCTTCAGTCGGCAAGTTAGAAGAAGAGAACTCCAAACTGAAGACTGATGTTTCTGACGCCAATCGGGAGGTCGAGCGACTGAAGAAAGACAAGGACAAGCTCACTGACGAGCTTGCCAGCCTCAAGGCCAAGAAGGGTGAGTTGGAATCTTATCTGGGCCAGCTTGCTGCAAAAATGGTCTTAAAACTTAAAGGTACTGATGTTCGACTGACTTATTACTGTCGATAGTCAGGCCTTATTATATCGTTGACTCACCATTTACTCAACTGTGCAGAACTTTTTCAAGACTTTGAAGCGGAAACTGGGCGGGTCGAGACGGGTCTCGACCCCATAATTAAATTGCCCAGTCAAAGATGACGTCGCAATGAATGTGCTGCGGTTGGAATCTCGCATGGACAGCGCGGTTGCTTGTCTTGCCCGCCTGAAGGCGGCGATGACTTGAGTTGATGCTGTACTCTGGCCTCAGGCGGAACTATCTCAAGACCTCGAGTCTCTGATGGCTCGACTGAAACAAATACCTGACTGAGTGCAAGAATGGAAAAAGTCATCTGCTCGCTGCGGTGCTGACGTCACCTTGTCTCTGGTCCGAGTGCACTGCAAGGATGTCAAAGAAGACAAGCTGGCGGAGCTCAAGTTTGCTAACACAAAAAGGCACACTTTCCAGTCCTTCATGGACACTCTCCTTGACGCTGCTACTCGCACCGCAGACAGCATATACCTTCACAGTTTCTGCGACCCAGCCAGTCCTTCTCCGGACGAGTGACCAAAAAACATTATGCTCCACCTTTATTTGCCTCGGAATGCCGAGTGATTGTGTAATCGTTAAACTTCTTCCGTCTTGATGCGCGAGTACTTTTGATATGCGGTCCGGAACCTTAGGATTTATCTGAACTTGGTTTATCTTGAAATATGCTTGCGTTTGTGTTCGAGTGGGTTTTGTTCCTCACTCGGAATAATCTTTGAACTTGAGATGCAGCTCTGAGGAGGAGATTCCAGTCGACCTGCACCTCGTCGTCCTTGCGGATGAGGATGGAGCGTGCGTTGTACTTGTGGTGTAGCTCCGAGGAGAAGGTTGCAGTCGACCTGCACCTCGTCGTCCTTGTGGATAGGGATGGAGCGTACATTGTACTTGTGGCGTAGCTCCTAGTAGAAGGTTGCAGTCGACCTGCACATCGTCGCCCTTGTGGATAGGGATGGAGCGTACGTTGTACTTGTGGCGTAGCTCCGAGGAGAAGGTTGCAGTCGACCTGCACCTCGTCGTCCCTGCGGATAGGGATGTGTTTTAAACTTAGGCGAGTATTGGACTGCAGCTAAGCCCCCGAGTGGGATGGTTGCTCTCCACTCGGTAGAATTTACTTTAAACTTAGGTGAGTACTGGACTGTAGCTAAGCCCCCGAGTGAGAGGGTTGCTCTCCACTCGGTAGGATTTTTTAACTTAGGCGAGTACTGGACTGCAGCTAAGCCCCGAGTGGGAGGGTTGCTCTCCACTCGGTAGGATTTTTTAAACTTAGGCGAGTACTGGACTGCAGCTAAGCCCCCGAGTGGGAGGGTTGCTCTCCACTCGGTAGGATTTTTTAAACTTAGGCGACTAGTGGACTGCAGCTAAGCCCCCAAGTGGGAGGGTTGCTCTCCACTCGGTATGATTTTTTAAACTTAGGGGAGTACTGGACTGCAGCTAAGCTCCCGAGTGAGAGGCTTGCTCACCACTCGTTAGGATTTTTCAAACTTAGGCGAGTACTGGACTGCAGCTAAGCCCCCGAGTGGGAGGGTTGCTCTCCACTCGGTAGGGTTTTTTAAACTTAGGCGAGTATTGGACTACAGCTAAGCCTCCGAGTGAGAGGGTTGCTCTCCACTCGGTAGGATTTTTCAAACTTAGGCGAGTACTGGACTGCAGCTAAGCCCCCGAGTGAGAGGCTTGCTCACCACTCGGTAGGATTTTTTAAACTTAGGCGAGTTCTGGACTGCAGCTAAGCCCCCGAGTGAGAGGCTTGCTCACCACTCGGTAGGATTTTTCAAACTTAGGCGAGTACTGGACTGCATCTAAGCCCCCGTGAGAGGCTTGCTCACCACTCGGTAGGATTTTTCAAACTTAGGCGAGTACTGGACTGCAGCTAAGCCCCCGAGTGAGAGTCTTGCTCACCACTCGGTAGGATTTTTTAAACTTACGCGAGTACTGGTCTGCAGCTGAGCCCCCGAGTGAGAGGCTTGCTCACCACTCGGTAGGATTTTTCAAACTTAGGCGAAACGGATTCGCAACTAAGCCCCCGAGTGAGAGCCTTGCTCACCACTCGGTGGAATTTTATAAACTTAGGCGAAACGGATTCGCATCTAAGCCACCCACTGGGGGATTTCAGACACAAATATAAGCCACGACAATCATTTTAGAAGACTGTAAAACTCTTGTCTTTGATAAACAAACTACAAAGGTATTTCTTATTACATCTCAACAGAATGAGTGCTTAAGTATAAAAGGGGCGGAGCAGCTCCGCATTCCTAGCGCGCGGTTCGTCTTTCTTGTGCTCGACATTATAGAGGTGGTACACTCCGTTGTGGAGCACTCTGGTGACAATGAAGGGACCTTCCCAGGCCAGAGCCAGCTTGTGTGGTTTCTGCTGTTCCACCCGGAGAACCAAGTCTCCCTCTTGAAATGCCTGACCCCTCACGTTTCTGGCATGGAATCAACGCAAGTCTTGCTGATAGATGGTCGACCGGATCAGGGCCATCTCTCTTTCTTCTTCCAGGAGGTCAACTGCATCTTGCCGTGCCTATTTTGCTTCATCTTCTGAGCAAAGCTCGACTCGGGGTGCATTGTGGAGCATGTCACTCCGAAGTACAGCTTCAGCTTCATAAACCAAGAAGAATGGAGTTCGGCCAGTCGACTGATTGGGAGTTGTCCTCAGTCCCCACAGCACTGACGGAATTTCATCGACCAGGCTCCTGCTGCGTGTTTGAGATCACACATTAGTCGGGGTTTCAACCCTTTGACAATCAATCCGTTTGCTCTTTCAGCTTGTCCATTCGACTGGCGGTGAGCGACTGAAGCATAGTCGACTCGAGTACCTTGGGAAGCACAGAAGGCTCTGAACTCATCAGAATCGAAGTTCGACCCACTGTTAGTGATGATGTTGTGTGGAACACCATATCTGAATGTTAACTCTCTGATGAAGCTGACAGCAGTACTGGCTTCAAGGTTTTTGATAGGCTTGGCTTCGATCCATTTGGTGAACTAGTCGACTGCCACGAGCTCGTGAGTGAAACCGCTCCTACCAGTCCTCAGAGGTCCAACCATATCCACACCCCAAACAGCAAAGGGCCAGACGAGTGGAATGGTCTTCAGGGCTGATGCTGGCTTGTGAGACATGTTGGAGTAAAACTGGCAACCTTCACATTTGTCGACTATTTCTTTTGCCATCTCATTTGCTCGTGGCCAATAAAATCCCGCTCGGTATGCTTTGGCCACGATGGTCCGAGAGGACGCATGGTGACCACAGGTCCCCGAGTGGATGTCATTGAGGATCACTCAACCTTCTTCTGGTGTTATACATTTCTGACAGACTCCAGCCACACTCTCTCTGAACAATTGTCCTCTTATCATAGTAAAGGCTTTGGATCGACGGATGATCTGTCGAGCCTCTTCTTCATCATCTTGGAGTTCCTTTCTGAGAATGTATGAAATGTACGGCACTGTCCAGTCGGGAGTGATGACCAAAACCTCCATGATCAAGTCGACCACGGCTGGGACTTCGACTTCAGTCGGATCAGTGGCACTCTTTGGTTTTGGGGGCTCTTCAGTGAAAGGATCTTCTTGAACTGAAGGTGAATGTATATGTTCCAAGAACACATTGCTGGGAATGGCTTCCCTCTTGGAACCTATCTTTGCCAGATCATCGGCAGCTTGATTTTTCAGTCGGGGTATGTGATGGAGCTCTAACCCCTCAAACTTATTCTCTAACTTTCTCACTGCATTACAATAACCAGTCATAGCCGGACTTCTGACGTCCCACTCCTTCATCACTTGATTGACCACTAAATCCGAGTCGCCATAGACCATGAGGCGATGGACGCCGAGTGAAATGGCCATACGCAACCCATATAGAAGTGCTTCATATTCAGCGTTGGAGGAGTCAAAGTGAATCTGGAGAACATAGCTGAGTTTGTCACCTCGGGGGGATACCAATACCACCCCAGCACCGGAACCATTCAGCATCTTTGAGCCATCAAAGAACATGGTCCAGTGCTCCGAGTGAATCTGAGCCAGCAGTTGCTGTTCAATCCACTCGGCGAGCAAATCTGCTATTGCTTGGGACTTGATAGCTTTCTTTACCTCAAACTTCATATCCAAGGGAAGGAGTTCAATCGCCCACTTTGCCACTCGACCAATTGCATCTCTGTTGTTCAGAATCTCTGATAATGGTGCGTCGCTGATGACTATAATGGAGTGATTAGAGAAATAGTGTGCAACCTTCTTCGTGGTCATGTAAATCCCATAAACAAGCTTCTGATAATGTGGATATCTTTGCTCCGATGGAGTCAGAACTTCAGAAACATAATATACTGGGCGCTGAACTTTGTAGGCTTTTCCTTCTTCTTCCCGCTCGACCGTGAGTACTGTACTGACAACTTGTCCAGTGGCTGCAATGTAAAGCAGTAAAGACTCTTTGCTGATTGGGGCAACGAGCACCGGCTGGGTGGAAAGCAGGGCATTGAGCTCTGCAAATGTTGCATCAGCTTCAGGAGTCCACTTGAACTTATCAGACTTCGTCATCAGTCGGTAATGAGGCAATGCCTTTTCACCGAGGCGAGAAATGAATCGATTCAAGGTGGCCAAACAACCAATAAGCTTCTGGACATCATGCACACGCACATGGCGTTTCATCCGGAGTATAGCACCAACTTTCTCTAGGTTAGCGTCGATCCCTCGTTCGGAAACGAGGAAACCGAGTAACTTTCCTCCAGGAACTCTGAATATGCACTTTGATGGATTAAGCTTGATATCATACCTTCTGAGGTTGGCAAAAGTTTCAGCAAGGTCAGCTAGCAGGTCGAAACCCTTTCGTGACTTGACCACAATGTCATCCATGTATGCTTCCACATTCCGACTGATTTGAGTGAGCAAACACTTCTGAATCATCCTCATGAATGTGGCTCCGGCGTTCTTCAGGCCGAATGGCATGGTGACATAACAGAAGAATCTAAATGGAGTGATGAAAGCCGTTTTTATCTCATCGGGTCCATACAGTCGAATCTGATGATACCCGGAATAGGCGTCCAGAAAAGACAATCGCTCACACCCCGCAGTCGAGTCGACAATTTGGTCAATGCGGGGGAGAGGGAAATGATCTTTCGGGCAGGCCCGATTGATATGCTTGAAGTCAATGCACATGCGAAGTGAATCGTCCTTTTTGGGGACCATGACAACATTGGCGAGCCACTAGGAGTGGTAAATCTCTCGGATGAACTCAGCTACCAGGAGCCAAGCCACTTCCTCACCAATTGCTTTTCTCTTCTGTATGGCGGACCGTCGAAGATGTTCCTTGACCAGTTTTACCTTCGGGTCGACTCGCAAACGATGCTCAGCCAGTCCCCTGGGTACACCTGGCATGTCAGAAGGTTTCCATGCGAAGATGTCCCAGTTCTCACGGAGGAACTGGATGAGCGCTTCTTCCTATTTGCTGTCGAGTGAAGTTGAAATATGAGTAGGAGCTTCATTAGGATCGGTCGGGTGAATATGAATCGGTTTGTTGAATATGAATCGGTAGGGTTATTACTTCTTCCTTATCATCACCCTTGTCCGACTCCTTTTCTTTCTCCTTGGGTTGTTTCTCTCGGAACTGCTGGATTAGGAGCTGACACTGTCGAGTGGTGTGTTTAGGGTAAATGAGATTACCATGTACATCTTTTTTGGTATGAATGTGGCATGGTAAATCCAACACATCATTCCCTTCCTAATCTTTAACATTCTTGGGGTTCCATGGCCCTTTGGGCTTCCCCGTGAACTTCCCTTGGGCCACAACTAAAGCTTCACCAGGAGCTGCTGGTTCGGCCTTGCGTTTCTGTTTCTGACTGGAATTCCCTCCTCCAGTTTCGTGGGCGACTGTTTTGTGCTTGCCACTCCGGAGTCGGTCCTCCTCTTCACCATTGGCGTACCTGGTGGCGATCTCCATCATCCGACTCAGGGACATATCCCCTGTCCGACCGAACTTCAGGTTCAACTCTCAGTACTTAACACCCTCCTTGAAGGCACAAACTGCTTGGTGATCTCACACATTCTCTACTATGTGGTGCGATGTGATCCATCTCTGGATATAATCCCTCAAGGTCTCATTCGGTTTCTTCACACAGGACTGCAACTCTGTCAACCCTGTTGGTCGTTTGCATGTACCTTCAAAGGTTCTAACAAACACTCGGGCAAGTTCCTCCCAACTATATATGCTGCCAGGTGCTAACTGATTCAACCATGCTCTGGCCGAGCCTTCCAACATCAGAGGAAGGTGCTTCATGGCCACTTCATCATTGCCGCCACCGATCTGTACAGCCACTCGGTAGTCCTCAAGCCAAGTGTCAGGCTTGGACTCACCAGTAAACTTGCTAACTACAGTCGTCAACCTGAAGTTGGGAGGAATCACTGCTGCTCTGATGGCTCTGCTGAAACACTCGGGACCTTAAACATGCACTCTACTGCCAGTCGGATAATCTCTATCATGGCCCTCTCTGTGTGCCCTGTTCCTGTCAGAACGACCTTGAACAAGAATAGATCTCGCATCAAAGCCCGGCTCTCTGGGGTCGACTGGAATTCTTCGTCCACCACTGTGAGGGCGTCTGTCATCGTGCTGCCGAGGCACATATGACCCACTCCTCGGGGGAGGTGTGGGCACTCGACGACGGTCATCGTGGTCGAGTCGGTGATCATACTGCTCACGGTTTCTGTACTGATCTCTCCGGTATCCACATCCCTCACGCCTTGGAGGCGATCTTGGGCTGTGAGCCGACTGAACTGTGTCTGCCATCACAGATCTGCTGTGAATCCTATTCCGCGACTGAGATACCGATGTGTTCTGCTCTCCCGCTGCCCGGAGTAAAGCTCGGATCTGCATCAAACCTCTGCCAGCCTCCGACCGGGAAGGCTGAATCGACTCTGCTATTCGGGCTGCAGCTGTGAGATTCTGAATCGGAGTTCGGTATACCTGAGTTGGAGGCGGAAAAAGTTGTCGTCGACTGGATTCAGGAATCCACTGCCGAGCACACTCGTCGAGTGCATGCTGGAGGTTCTCCAGTCGAGTGCGCTCAGCCAAGTTGGCCAGGCGCGCCTCCTCCAAGGCCCGGGCTTCGGGGATTTCTCCAACGATAGGAGTGTGAAGTGCATCCATATTGCAGCGGCGGAGCTCTTCCCTCTGCGGAGAAGAAAGAGGCTCGGGGCGGTACTCTTCCTGGGCATGCGACGGATCGCCACCACCATCGCCACCGTCGTCGCGAGGGAAGCCAGGAGGACTGCGTGGTCCATTGACCATCAAGACTTCCCCCTGCGGGATCACTGTTGTCGCACTCGGATGTGGTCTCGAGAGAGCCAGTCGAACGGGTCGTAGAGAGTTTCGTTGGGCTCGATTGCCGCGACTTGTGGGGTGGCCGACTGGCGGGCCACCGCATGCCTCACCCACCGCTGGAGACGCGACCGACTGGAACGTTTGCGCCGGCGACCAGCGGGGAGTGAGGACGCCACAGGAGCCGACCGATACTGAGTCGACTGCTACCGAAGGAGGACGCCGCGGACGCATGCGCAAAAGTGCGTTGCCCCGCGGACGGGGAGCGCATCGACGTCGAGTGGAGCCTCTTGGAGCCAAGCGGAGTCGTCGGCGACGAAGACGAGCGCGCTGAGCCGGATCTCACGGCCCTCAGCCAATCCACCACCGGAAACCATGATGATGGGAATCGGAAAAATCGCAACTTTACCAACAAGTCGCTAAGACACCTTCCCCACGGTGGGCGCCAACTGTCATGGATCTAAGACTGACAGTAGAATGGGGGTAGGTATGTAGAGGCAAGATCCTAGCTATGGCGAAGTTGTACACACGAGTTTTACGAGTTCAGGCCCTTCGCGGAAGAAGTAATAGCCCTACGTCTCGGTGCCCGGAGGCAGTCGACTGGATTATACGTGTGTGTGTTACAGGGGGTGCGAACCCTTGTCTCAGAGGAGGGGGTGGCTTATATAGAGTGCGCCAGGACCCCAGCTCCCCTCCGTTACACAGGGTTCAATGTACATAAAGCGAGAGCGTTACAGGTAACGTCAATAATAAAGTGCTATAAATGATCATTAAGTCTATGAGTAAACGCCCGACCGTTGCTGTGCAGAGTGGCTTTAGGTCTTCTGTACGTCGAGTGGTCTTTTACATGGTCGAATGGTTGAGTGGTCGAGTGATCTAAAAACGGAGGGGTCTCTGAGTGAATGGTAGGTCGAGTGGATTGCACTCGACACCTTTGTTGGGCCCTCCCTATTTACTCTTGAACTTCTTTGCTTCTAAGACAAGGACCTTAGGTAGGACGTATAGGTCAGGCCTATTACCCTACCCCAGGTCTATCTCCTCATCACCCGGCCCACTCCCCAGCCCCGCGCGTGTCGCTCCCCCCCCCCCCCCGCTCGCCGCTTCTACAGTGCTGATGTCGCTGCTTCTGTTGACACCTGTCGCCGCTGCAGCCTGTGCACGCGCACCCGTGCGTGGCCTTGCTGCCGCCAGCCATGCCCTCGCTTGCGCTCAACCGCTGCCCCGCTCGCCGCCCACGCCGACCACCTCCTACGCCCGCGCCCTGGCTACTCCAGCGCTCGCGCCTTCCCTGCCCTTGCTGTCCGCCACCGCCGCCCGTCGCCGCGCCCGCGACCCCCTGGACGCGCACCTGCCTCTTTGTCGTGCCCCGCCTGCTGGTCGTCGCTCCGCTCGGCGCAGGCATCCGCCCCCTGGCCGCGCGCCGCTGCTACGCGCGCACATCCGTGCTTGGCCGCGCCCCGGTTCGCCGGTGCGCTCCCATGCCCCACCGCACGCCCCTCCTCCTCTCGCCCGGCCTCAGTCGCCGCTGCCGGCCCGGCGCCCCACTCGCTGTTGCGCTTGCCGCAGCTGCCGGCATCCCGGCGCCATTCACTGGCGTAGGTGGGCGCCCAAACGGGCGGATGCCCGCAGCGCCCGACCCGCTCGGGCTGTGCCCCCCAACCGGCGCTCGTTAAGCTCCCCAGAGCCACTGGCAATCAGGCCCCACGCCCCCTGAACGTATTTGTAAAAAAAATTAAATAAATTAAATAAATTCTAAAAATGATTAAATCTTTTAAAATTAATATAAAATAAACCGTAGGTCGGATGGAAAAACTTTGTACATGAAAGTTGCTCAGAACGACGAGACGAATCCGAATACGCAGCCCGTTCGTCCGCCACACATCCCTAGCAGAGCAAACATGCAACTTTCCCCCTTCGGTTCATTTGTCCGAAAAAGCGAAACACCGGGAATACTTTCCCACACATCCCTAGCAGGTGCTCGTTGTCATGTCATGCATCGTCATGCATATGTTTGCATTATATTTGTTGTTTCTTCCCCCTCTTCTCTCGCTAGACACTGAGACCGACGCTGCTGCTACCCAGTACGACTATGGTGTTGACGACCCCTCCTTCTCGGCTGAGCTTCCAGGCAAGCCCCCCCCCCTTGATCACCAGATATCGCCTTTTCTTCTCTATACTGCTTGCATTAGAGTAGTGTAGCATGTTACTGCTTTCCGTTAATCCTATTCTGCTGCATAGCCTGTCTTTGCCAGTATTGTTGTTACCTTTACCTGCAATCCTACATGCTTAGTATAGGATGCTAGTATTCCATCTGTGGCCCTACATTCTTGTCCGTCTGTTGTGCTATACTATCGGGCCGTGATCACTCAGGTGGTGACCACGTGTATATACTATATACTTTATACATGATACATGTGGTGACTAAAGTCGGGTCAGCTCATGGAGCACCCGCGAGTGATTCACAGATTGCGGGCTGAAAGGACCTTTGTCCCGATGGCCCTCTGAGTGGATCTTTGTGGCGGAGCGACAGGGCAGGTTGAGACCACCTGGGAGAGAGGTGGGCCTGGCCCTGGTCGGCGTCCGCGGTTACATCAATTAAAACGCTTAACGAGATCTTGGTATTTGATCTGAGTCTGGCCACTGGCCTATACGCAATAACCAGCTACGCCGGAACAGTTATGGGCACTCGACGTCGTGGTATCAGCCGAAGCCTTCTTGACGTCAGCGACTGAGCGGCGCGCCCCAGATTGGACTGGACCGCCTGCTCTTGTATTAGGGAGGCTAGGTCTGCTTCCGGTCGCGTTCGCAACGTGCAGGTGTGCAAAGGGCGATGGGCCCAGACCCCTACGCCATAGGATTTAGACCGGCGTGCTGACCTCTCTATTGTGCCTAGGTAGGGCTGCGACGTGTTGATCTTCCGAGGCTGGGCATGACCCAGGAAAGTGTGTACGGCCAAATGGCATCGAGCGTGTTGGGTAATGTGGTGCACCCCTGCAGGGAAGTTTATCTATTCGAATAGCCGTGATCTTTGGTAACAGGATGACTTGGAGTTGTACCTTGACCTTATGACAACTACAACTGGATACTTAATAAAGCACACCCTTCCAAGTGCCAGATATAACCCGGTGATCGCTCTCACACAAGGCGACGAGGGGAGGATCGCCGTCTAGGATTATGCTATGCGATGATACTTGGTGAACTTACCATCTACTCTCTTCTACATGCTGCAAGATGGAGGCTGCCAAAAGCGTAGTCTTCGACAGGATTAGCTATCCCCCTCTTATTCTGGCATTCTGCAGTTCAGTCCACCGATATTGCCCTTTTACACAGATACCCATGCATAAGTAGTGTAGATCCTTGCTTGCGAGTACTTTGGATGAGTACTCACGGTTGCTTTTTTTCCTCTTTTCCCACTTTCCATTCTACCTGCTGTCGCAACCAGATGCTGGAGCCCAGGAGCTTGACGCCATCGTCTATGACGACTTCTGCTACACCGGAGGTGCCTACTACTACGTGCAGGCCGCTGACGACGACCAGGAGTAGTTTTGGAGGATCCCAGGCAGGAGGCATGCGCCTCTTTCGATCTGTATCCCAGTTTGTGCTAGCCTTCTTAAGGCAAATTTGTTTAACTTATGTCTGTCTCAGATATTGTTGCTTCCGCTGACTCGTCTATGATCGAGCACTTGTATTCGAGCCCTCGAGGCCCCTGGCTTGTATTATGATGCTTGTATGACTTATTTTATTTTAGAGTTGTGTTGTGATATCTTCCCGTGAGTCCCTGATCTTGATCGTACACGTTTGCATGTATGATTAGTGTACGATTGAATCAGGGGCGTCACAAGTTGGTATCAGAGCCGACTGCCTATAGGATTCCCCCTTCCACACTCCTTGGCCGAAGTCGAGTCTAGACATTACAAAACTTTTACTAACATGGTTGTGTGCCTTACGGGCCCACGTCGCCATTGGGTGGTATTAGGATCTTTTATTCCTCGATCTTTACTCTGGGACTCTAATCTCTTTTCTATTCGGGTTAAATGATTTTTGCTAACCCTAACACTAGGATCTCGTAACTACTTTCTCCCGGAGAGCCCCTTCAGTCCAGATGATGGCTTGATTCATTAGAAGACCCTGAAGATACTCTCTGATGTTGCCCCGAGAACTTGTGTTCATCGCGTTTGCAATTCCCCTTCCACCGTCAACCCTTACGGATAACTACATGCACATGCCATTCTTACACTCATCCCCAGTTGGTCTTGTTATTACAAGATGCATCGAATCATTCTTTGACTTTTAAGAACCTCTGGAGCCACTGCCTTACAGATCTTTGCCGCATGAATACCCCTGTAGATAATTCCTCACACTTATCGAGTATTCGCTCATTCCCAGTTATTCATGTGTTTCGCAAAAGACTTTGAAATACCATTCGATCTTCCGAAAATCCTGAGCAGCCTATTGCTCTTGAAATTCTTGCTTGCTTGCATTATGGTTAATCCCACAGGTACAGTAATCTTATTGATAGCCTTTGTCACTATCATTTTGAGTCCATTGATTCAAAATCTTGCGAATGCTCGCAATCCTCAATCAGATCCTAGAATTCATCCTTCCGGCTCAGACGTCATTTTGAACATGAGCTGGTCCTTGACCAATCAAGTTGTCGTCGAATGTACCCCTAAGTCTATTCAACTTATCCATTCTTAATCAGAGCGTTTGCTTCTGATCCCTTGGTGAGAAATCATAATTGCTTTACATTTGAGCTTTGAATTAGTCAGTTTTTTCTATACTCCAACACCTTTGCATTGTTTCTTCCTCTGATTGTGTGTCGATGCTAACATCAGCTCCGTTGTGGACCGTCAGTTCCTTTGTTGGGTTTTATCCGACAATGTCCTTCCAATTCAATCACTTTGGAAGTTCTTTCCCTGATACATAATGCCATTGGTAAATCCTATTCTCGGATTTGGCCAACCATGCTCTGTTTTTTAGCTGGTGATAATTACTCTCGAAGCTTGTGGTATATGTTTCTAAGATGCCCCGATGGTTTGAACCTTTGCCTTCCTTAATCTGTGTGAACCCGAAAGTTTTCCAAGGTTCATACTCCTCTGGTAATTCACCAGGTAGATCTTCGCACTCAAATCATTTTTAGTAGGGCAGTGAATGAAAGGTTATACATTGAAGAAGTGGGAGTCGACCTTGAACTTTGTGTTCATGCCCATGGACACGATGTAGATCCTATCACAGAAGCTTCTTGTAATAATAACTATTTCCTTGATATGATATTGTCTGGTATATGTGTATTGATCCTTTGCAATCGTGGTTCCGACCACATTTTCTCCTTGATTCCATTTCTCAGACAAGTTAAAGCACTTGCCTTCTGTTGATTGATACATCTCCGCAACCTCTAATTTTTTTATCTTCCTCGAGTATTACCCTCTGGTATCTCGAGAACTGTGTTGCTTCATGCGAGTCTTCATCTAGTTGCTTCTCACCGATTTCAGATTTTCCCCAGGTTCTGAGTTATTAGTCACTCGAGAACACCGATAAGTGAATCGATTCCACACTCCGATTCAATAACTCTTAAGTAATTTTTGTGGCTTACGAGTTTAATAATCCTTCAAGCCATTCCTAGCGTGATCGGCTATATCATTATCGTGCTAAATTTTAACTGTGCTACCGGGTCCTTCCCGAAGCAAAAGTTTCGACGGTGAGCTAATCTTACGCCGATCTTCCTCGTCATATCATTTGTCCTTGAACAACAAGCTTGATTTCGAGTTTGTGTCGTACCCATGGTTTCAATAACTTTTCGATTCATCATTCCGTTGACTTGATGTCATCACCGATCGGTTACATCTTCTTGAAACCTCTCGACAAACGTGTCATCATGATCATCAGCATACTGAGGTCTTCCAAGATATCTATCAAATTCTTGATGGGAAATACCATCCTTTGCCCTCGATGATTGGGGTTATCATCGACAAAATTATTGCATTCCCTCCAACACAAAACTTGTTCTTGTTTTGTGTTGTACCTTGAGTTCCTTGCTATCCAACTTATGTTATGTTCTACCGCGGAGTGTTACCATCTTTTATGTCAAGAATGTCGTGATAATTTCACCACCTCTTAAGAAATTCTTGTTGCAGCGATGCTTCTCGCCATCACCATTCTTTTCTTGGCCCCTGTGTTGAGTGAACTCTGTTGTGAGAATTTAATATCTCTAGAAACCCTATTGTTTCGAAGTGAATGGCTGATAGTTTCGTTATTGAATCACCTTTCTAACTTTGATTGTCCTACTTGGTCCATATTTCCAGGTGCATTTCATTCAATATTTAATTGTGTATGTTTTCCTCGAGCATACCTCATTATATCATTTGATCCAACAAATGTCATCTCCTTGTACACATAATTGTGGAAATCCAACTTGTTGGAATTCTTGATGAATTGTCGCTGAGTCCATCAGCCAGCTCCTCACCCTCTCCTTGGTTTAATGACGAACTCTTGCTTCGGAACTCGCTTCCATTGTACGTTTCCCGAGAATCTTACAATGTCGTCTCGTCAATTTGTCTTGCACCTTTTCTTCTTAGGCATCCTGAGTCTGAGGTTTCCTAACACCGATCAGATCTGAATCTCAGTCAGATATGATGGTTGGAGCATATTTTCAAGAGTTATAACATTGGTCTTTATATGACCCGGTAACGTGATGTCATGCCTAGCACACTTGACCGGAGGACCTATTGTTATAGTATCCTCTTTAGCAATGTTACCCATTCTTTCGTGAGTAAATTGTAAGACTTATACTATAAGTTGTTCCTGATGAACCCCATGAGTATCCAAAGTCCGACCTTTGCTTGAAGAACATGTCAATGCTATCTCGAAGCATGTATGTGGCACTCCGAATTTCAATAAGAACATTTGAAGCACAATGCTTAATTTTCTTTATCAGATTATCCAAGCACCGTTGTATGGGTAATGTCATGAGATTTCTTCCCCCTTTCCTAATGAGTTTTCCACATTATATCCTGTCATGGATATCATACTCTGTTTCTCCTTCGGAAGGATATACCCCTGAATAATGTGTTTAAACACATTTTCCTTTCCATTGTATTATTTAATCCGATGATCACCTTTTCCTCTCCATTGTTTTGTTTAACCTTTCTTGTGATCTATATGATCTAAGCAGTAATAACTCACTGCTTATGTAAACACCTCGATGTACACCTCTGTCAGTAAGACCCTGTTACTATTGTTGATGACATTCCGGTAACCATCGATGGACGAGAACTTTGCCTATTGGTCCGCCTCGTCTTATCGAGCAGGAGAATGGTTCTCTTCGTCCCTCGCCCTTGGTACCGATGTTGTTGCCGACATGCCTTGCTATCATGATCGTGCAAGATGACAACGCCCTTCCTACTTTTGGCCCACATGGTGGGACCATAACCCACAGTTCCACAGGATCGAAACCTGACTGTCCTGTACACCTTGTTGTCAAAGTTATTCCTCGCGCTTGACTTTGTATGTAATTCACGGGCCACCTGCCTAGTAATCTATACTGGTATCAGATGCAATGCTTATTCACATTGCTCTAAACCCCTTCAACACTTTGTTTCAGGTAACGAATGATTGCCTATGCGCTTGAAACTTCTATTTTTGTACCTTCTTACTTTGCTCTTGATAATTTCTTAAGTTTCAATTTGAGAGTTACTTTCTGCCACCTTCCCCGATGTTATCGACCAGATAGTCAACCTTACAGTGGTCCGTTCTCCCGGAATACCCACCCTTTATTCTTTCGTAAGTACGATGGAGTTCTCGAAGGAATGATGATGACTTCATCAGGATGACCTGAATCAGAGAAAGGAAGACATCAATGTAATGGATCGACCTCTTTGAGAAGAGCAACCAAGACCGAGAAGATTCGCTAGAATTTCATAATCAAACCTTTCCCCTTACTCCACCTCTTAAATCTCGGTACGAGATTTCTTGGAGTGGAGGAGAATTGTGACGCCCGAATAATTAAGCCACAGTAACCCTCTGCTAATGATGCCACGTCACCTCGATTACTGTTGCTAATATCGCGTTAGTTTGAAACCGATTCAAATTCAAAATCAAGCAAACAATAAAAGATTTCAAATATTAAAACTAAAATGTTCGGAGTGAGCCAAATAATTCATAAGTAATGTTGGTGGATAAACCAAGCCTTTAGAAAAAGTTTAAATGCACTTAACTAAATAAAATAATAGTAAAAACAATTATTTGAATGCTTTTAAATTAATAAAAAATGTTAAACAATTTTATTAGACACCAAACTTTTTAAGGCAGTGGGTTATTCGGAGACATTAATTTAGGAGCTATTGTCATATTTTATAAAACTAAAGAAATGAAAAGTAAAATATAATCGAATAAAAGAAAATACGAAAAGAAAAACAAATAAGAAAATAAAAAGGAGAATACCCCCCCTCCCCCACTGAGCCCACCGGCCTAGCTAGCAGACAGGGCAGCCCACTCGCCCAGGCCGGCCCACCCCACTCTCCCTTATCCCCCTGGACCTAGAAACCCTAACCCACTCCCCACACACTCCCCCCACTCCCTCGATCCCCTTCTGGATCGGGGCTCGACCGTGTCGACCACGCCCCGCGGCGCCCCAACGCCGGCGCCACCGCAACGGCGCCGCCCGGTCGCCGCCGCCTCACCGCGTCGCCTCGTCTGCGACCGCGTCGTCGCCGGACTGCCTCGTCCCCGTCCTCGTCGTCCGCCTCGTCCTCTCCTTCGTCGGAGCCACCACGACGGCCTGCCTCCCCGCCGGAACGACGTCTCCGTCCTCCTCCTCACGCACCGCTGCTCCGTCCCTACGAACCCTGGTGAGGACCCCGATCCTCCTCTCTCCCTCGTGCCCCAGACCGCAGCCCCGGTTGCATGCCCGCCACCCTGGACGCGCCCGGTGTCATGGATCTAAGACTAACAGTAGAATGGGGGTAGGTATGTAGAGGCAAGATCCTAGCTATGGCGAAGTTTTACACACGAGTTTTACGAGTTCAGGCCCTTCGCGGAAGAAGTAATAGCCCTACGTCTCGGTGCCCGGAGGCGGTCGACTGGATTATACGTGTGTGTGTGTTATAGGGGGTGCGAACCCTTGTCTCAGAGGAGGGGTGACTTATATAGAGTGCGCCAGGACCCCAGCTCCCCTCCGTTACACAGGGTTCAATGTAAATAAAGCGAGAGCGTTACAGGTAACGTCAATAATAAAGTGCTATAAATGATCATTAAGTCTATGAGTAAACGCCCGACCGTTGCTGTGCAGAGTGGCTTTAGGTCTTCTGTACGTCGAGTGGTCTTTTACATGGTCGAATGGTTGAGTGGTCGAGTGATCTAAAGAAGGAGGGGTCTCCGAGTGAATGGTAGGTCGAGTGGATTGCACTCGATACCTTTGTTGGGCCCTCCCTATTTACTCTTGAACTTCTTTGCTTCTAAGACAAGGACCTTAGGTAGGACGTATAGGTCAGGCCTATTACCCTACCCCAGGTCTATGTCCTCATCATTAGCCCCCGAATGGATTGAGGTCCGAGTGAAAAGAAGGTTGAAGTTGATCTTGCTTTGACTCTTGCCTTTCTCAAGAATTCATCTTTGAACGGAGGCCAGTGTTGGAACTTCGACTTCATTTCAGTCGCCTTGATCGATTCAGAAATTTCTGATTGGTTTTTATAATGTCACCCGTCGAGTGGTGTCTTTGACGCGAAATCTTTGGCGTGATCGGTTGTAGAGGATCCCAGATTTCGCGGGATTCGAAATTTCGGTGGAAGCGTGCCAGGCGGAGCGCGCCGTGGTAAGCGGAGTGGATAAACAGGACGTTTCGATTTCCGTGCCACCTTTTTCGCCATGTATCCCGTGTGCGACTGTTGAGGGATTTGACAGGATCGCCCGGACCCACGCATCAGCCACTCGGAAGTGGGCCTTTAAAAGTGGCGAGGCCGAGGCGTCTGCACTGTGCGTGCCCATTCTCCTTCTTCTTCCTCTTGCTCCTTCACCCCATCTGGCTTCTCCACTCTTGACGCCGCCGCTCCGCCGCCATGGGGAAGGAGAAAACGGCGGCGCTGGAACGCACGAAGAAGGCGACGGGGGCGGCAAAAAGCTAGAACATGAATCGGGGATCTTCATCGCGCTCGGGGCTGCCGTCGGGTTGGATCCAGGGAGATTGGATCTGATCTTTGCTTCGGCGGGAAGACTTGGACAAGATGGCCGAGTTAGGGCTGATCGTCCATGAGGCTGCGCGGTTGCCGGAGGGGGAAACGGAGCTGCAGCTGCTACCGGGTTACTGTGTTCTGCTCGCCACCCATGTCAACCGCGGCTTCTCGCTTCCTCCACACCCCTTTTTTCGAGGTTTCTTGAATTTCTTCGGGGCTCAACTCCATCATTTCTCCCAACACCATCACATATCTTGCCGCATTCGTGTCCATGTGCGAGAATTTCCTAGGGTGTCGACCACACCGGGGTCTTTTCAGGCACATTTTCACCATCCGCTCCCAAAAAGTGAAGAAAACAAACTCGAACGACGAGAAAAACCATGCTATCCAGATGTGTGGGGGCCTGGGTATCCAGAAGAGGAAGAGGAGTTCCTTTCCTTTGATGACTCTTCCTGAGTCGGTCAGGAGCTGGCAGTCGACCTGGTTCTACTGCCAGGATATCGCGACCCCAGGCCAGTCGACTGGACTTCCTCCTTTTTCTTTTGGTCGTGTTCAGACTCCATCTTCATTTAAAGTGACCGCCACGGAGAAGGCGGAGACAAGCATGCTCGTCAAGAGGGTTGTTCAGCTGATCAACCAAGGCGTCACCGGCATGGATCTGCTGGAGGTGTTCCTCAGTCAGCGCATTCAACCACTCCAGGCCCGTGACCACTCCATGTGGATGTACTCCGGGGCCAGTGACACTGCTTGTGTTCATCCAGAGGAGGTGCCGGCCAAAACAGTGGCCCAATGGCTGAGGGGCATCACCGGGAACAAGGACAACCCCAGGGGCGCCAGGAGAGTCAACCCTTTCAGCGACAGCAACCAGCCAGAGAAGGTTTGGTCGCTATAACCGATTGCATTTGCTAATCCGACTATTTGCTAATCCGACTGATTTCCACTCGGCTCCTTGTCTTGTAGATTTACACAGAGATGTACTCAATGCCCAATGGCGAACAAGCTCTAGAGCAGGACCATGAGGGCAAGGACAGCGCGGAGGAGAGCGGCGAATGGGAGTCACCAGCCGACGATGATGAAGATGAGAGCGACGAGTCGGACGATGAGGAGGTAGTCGACTCACCGCCTCGTTCAGAACATCGATCCAACCAGCATCATGATCCCGCGGGCAGGCGCGGTAAGGCTGTGGCCTCGAGCGCTCCATCTCAAAAAAGCGCTCGGTCTTCGACTCCAGAATTGGCTGAGAAATCACCAAGTAGTCCAAGATCAATCCCTCGAAGGCTCGGAAGACCTTGCCTAGAATCAATATGGATGTTCCTATTGCTTCTGGGTAAATGTTCTTCCCGTATTTTATTGTTCCGACCGATTCTCTTGTACTGACCGAGTGGATGATGAACCTTTCCAGCCCGGCCTCTGCCGCGACTGATATGGATATCGACAAGGTCCCAGACGACGAGGAAACCGACGACGCAGCTACCTCCAAAGCCAGTAAGTCTGCCCGACTCGAATTTATTTGGACGACTGGATTGTTTGTCAGTTGTCTCTCTGATCTTCTCTGTTTGCTGCAGCACCACAAGACGTTGTTGTGCTCCCGGACGATGGAGAAGAAGTACCGCCCTGAGGGAAAGGAGGAGGAGGGACGAGGAACTGAGCGGGAAAGCGCCTGAGGTTCAGGTTCCTCAGTTGACTGTGATGCTTGGGACAGCGGTCGAGCGATCGACAGATCCGGCTCGCACCAACGTCACTTTCGCTATCCCGCTGTCGACTGATTGCCCATCAGGATGAGCTGCTCAGACCCCTGCTGCTCCAATAAAACTCCACGCATCAGACCCAGCGGCTGCTTCGACTGCTCTGCCATCATCGCTTTTCACTGCGTATCAAACTCCAGACGACCCACCGAGTGCCGCCAAGGATGCTCTTCTTCAGTTGAATCTTGTGATGGGGCAAATGAAAGTGGTGCATGAGGCCAGTCAGGTGGCCTTCAACACTGGACCTGCTCTGCAGACCAATGTCCAAGTTAGTTGATTTCCGATTGATCATATTTCTCATCCGATCACACACTGGGGTGTGACTATTTTGAAGTTGCACAAGTCAATTTGAGTCGGCTTGGATTTAATCTTTGAACTAGTGGGGGCACTCTGAGTGCACCCACTGGGTGTAGTCCCCGAGACCATAGTTGACTGCGGGCAGTCGACTGTGGTGTGAGAATCTGAATTTTGTCACTCGGCCTGGGCGGACCAGGTCGAATGGAACCAGAACCAGTGGGGGCACGCTAAGTGCACCCACTGGGTGTAGTTCCCGAGACTGTGGTTGACTGCGGGCAGTCGACTATGGTCTGAGAACATTTTTTTTACAACTCGCGCTGGGCAGACCATGCCGAGTGTTTACTCAAACCAGTGGGGGCACGCTAAGTGCACCCACTGGGTGTAGTCCCCGAGACTGCCGTTGAATGTTTGATTCGGCGGTAGTCTTAGAGTAGCTGTCACTGTGATGTCTTTTTATTTCAGTCGACTGATATGTCTTATGTATTGACCGAAGAAATCTTGTGATCTCGGGGCCCAAACTTCTACACTGAACAAGCAACAAATCAGCCTCAACCTTGATCTGGAACTGGCCAGGAAGAATATCAAGACTGCTCGTGACAAAGTAGCTGCCATGGGAGGTAACCAATCGTCAACTGTCCATCTCACTACTGGCACCTTTCCTTTCCATTTTTTGAACCGAGTGACTCCACTCGAGCAGATGTATGTAGTGCAAACCGTCAACTCCAAGCTCGTCTGAAGAATGTTATTTCTTTAGAGAAAATGAAGCAGGCTTTGGAGAAGAAGGATCTGGATCTTGCTGCTGCACAGAAGGAAGCGCGAGAGAAAACGGCACTTGCTGACAAGAAGCTTGCTTCCGTCGGCACGTTAGAAGAAGAGACCTCCAAACTGAAGACTGTTGTTTCTGACGCAAATCGGGAGGTCGAGCGACTGAAGAAAGACAAGGACAAGCTGACTGACGAGCTTGGCAGCCTCAAGGCCAAGAAGGGCGAGTTGGAATCTTATCTGGGCCAGCTTGCTGCAAAACTGGTCTTAAAGTTGAAGGTACTGATGTTCGACTGACTTATTACGGTCGATTGTCAGGCCTTATTATATCGTCGACTCACCATTTACTCAACTGTGCAGAACTTTGTCAAGAATTTGAAGCGGAAACTGGGCGGGTCGAGACGGGTCTCGGCCCCATAAATTGCCCAATCAAAGATGACGTCGCAATGAATGTGCTGCGGTTGGAATCTCGCATGGACAGCACGGTTGCTTGTCTTGCCCGCTTGAAGGCGGTGATGACTCGGGTTGATGCTGAACTCTGGCCTCAGGCGAAACTATTTCAAGACCTCGAGAATCTGATGGCTCGACTGAACCAAATACCTGACCGAGTGCAAGAATGGAAAAAGTCATCTGCTCGCTGCGGTGCTGATGTCGCCTTGTCTCTGGTCCGAGTGCACTGCAAGGATGTCAAAGAAGACAAGCTGGCGGAGCTCAAGGTTGCTAACACAAAAGGCACACTTTCCAGTCCTTCATGGACACTCTCCTTGACGCTGCTACTCGCACCGCAGACAGCATATACCTTCACAGTTTCTGCGACCCAGCCAGTCCTTCTCCGGACGAGTGACCAAAAAACATTATGCTCCACCTTTATTTGCCTCGGAATGCCGAGTGATTGTGTAATCGTTAAACTTCTTCCGTCTTGATGCGCGAGTACTTTTGATATGCGGTCCGGAACCTTAGGATTTATCTGAACTTGGTTTATCTTGAAATATGCTTGCGTTTGTGTTCGAGTGGGTTTTGTTCCTCACTCGGAATAATCTTTGAACTTGAGATGCAGCTCTGAGGAGGAGATTCCAGTCGACCTGCACCTCGTCGTCCTTGCGGATGAGGATGGAGCGTGCGTTGTACTTGTGGTGTAGCTCCGAGGAGAAGGTTGCAGTCGACCTGCACCTCGTCGTCCTTGTGGATAGGGATGGAGCGTACATTGTACTTGTGGCGTAGCTCCTAGTAGAAGGTTGCAGTCGACCTGCACATCGTCGCCCTTGTGGATAGGGATGGAGCGTACGTTGTACTTGTGGCGTAGCTCCGAGGAGAAGGTTGCAGTCGACCTGCACCTCGTCGTCCCTGCGGATAGGGATGTGTTTCAAACTTAGGCGAGTACTGGACTGCAGCTAAGCCCCCGAGTGGGATGGTTGCTCTCCACTCGATAGAATTTTCATTAAACTTAAGCGAGTACTGGACTGTAGCTAAGCCCCCGAGTGAGAGGGTTGCTCTCCACTCGGTAGGATTTTTTAAACTTAGGCGAGTACTGGACTGCAGCTAAGCCCCCGAGTGGGAGGGTTGCTCTCCACTCGGTAGGATTTTTTAAACTTAGGCGAGTACTGGAGTGCACTAAGCCACGGAGTGAGAGGCTTGCTCACCACTCGGTACGATTTTTCAAACTTAGGCGAGTACTGGACTGCAGCTAAGCCCCCGAGTGAGAGGCTTGCTCACAACTCGGTAGGATTTTTCAAACTTAGGCGAGTACTGGACAGCAGCTAAGCCCCCGAGTGAGAGGCTTGCTCACCACTCGATAGGATTTTTCAAACTTAGGCGAGTACTGGACTGCAGCTAAGCCCCCGATAGAGAGGCTTGGTCACCACTAGGTAGGATTTTTCAAACTTAGGCGAGTACTGGACTACAGCTAAGCCCCCGAGTGGGAGGGGTGCTCTCCACTCGGTAGGATTTTTTAAACATAGGCGAGTATTGGACTACAGCTAAGCCTCCGAGTGAGAGGGTTTCTCTCCACTCGTAAGGATTTTTCAAACTTAGGCGAGTACTGGACTGCAGCTAAGCCCCCGAGTGAGAGGCTTGCTCACCACTCGGTAGGATTTTTTAAACTTAGGCGAGTTCTGGACTGTAGCTAAGCCCCCGAGTGAGAGGCTTGCTCACCACTCGGTAGGATTTTTCAAACTTAGGTGAGTACTGGACTGCAGCTAAGCCCCCGAGTGTGAGGCTTGCTCACCACTCGATAGGATTTTTCAAACTTAGGCGAGTACTGGACTGCAGCTAAGCCCCCGAGTGAGAGTCTTGCTCACCACTCGATAGGATTTTTCAAACTTAGGCGAGTACTGGACTGCAACTAAGCCCCCCGAGTGAGAGTCTTGCTCACCACTCGATAGGATTTTTCAAACTTAGGCAAAACGGATTCGCAACTAAGCCCCCGAGTGAAGGGCTTCCTCACCACTCGGTGGAATTTTATAAACTTAGGCGAAACGGATTCGCAGCTAAGCCACCCACTGGGGGATTTCAAACACAAAGATAAGCCATGACAATCATTTTAGAAGACTGTAAAACTCTTGTCTTTGATAAACAAACTACAAAGGTATTTCTTATTACATCTCAACAGAATGAGTGCTTAAGTACAAAAGGGGCAGAGCAGCTCCGCATTCCAAGTGCGCGGTTCGTCTTTCTTGTGCTCGACATTATAGAGGTGGTACGCTCCGTTGTGTAGCACTCTGGTGACAATGAAGGGACCTTCCCAGGCCGGAGCCAGCTTGTGTGGTTTCTGCGGATCCACTCGGAGAACCAAGTCTCCCTCTTGAAACGCCTGACCCCTCACGTTTCTGGCATGGAATCGACGCAAGTCTTGCTGATAGATGGTCGACCGGATCAGGGCCATCTCTCTTTCTTCTTCCAGGAGGTCAACTGCATCTTGTCGTGCCTGTTTTGCTTCATCTTCTGAGAAAAGCTCGACTCGGGGTGCATTGTGGAGAAAGTCACTCAGAAGTACAGCTTCAGCTCCATAAACCAAGAAGAATGGAGTTCGGCCGGTCGACCGATTGGGAGTTGTCCTCAGTCCCCACAGCACTGACGGAAGTTCATCGACCCAGGCTCCTGCTGCGTGTTTGAGATCATGCATTAGACAGGGTTTCAACCCTTTGACAATCAATCCGTTTGCACTTTCAGCTTGTCCATTCGACTGGGGGTGAGCGACTGAAGCATAGTCGACTCGAGTACCTTGGGAATCACAGAAGGCTCTGAACTCATCAGAATCGAAGTTTGACCCATTGTTAGTGATGATGTTGTGTGGAACACCATATCTGAATGTTAACTCTCTGATGAAGCTGACGGCAGTACTGGCTTCAAAGTTTTTGATAGGCTTGGCTTCGATCCATTTGGTGAAATTGTCGACTGCCACGAGCACGTGAGTGAAACCGCTCCTACCAGTCCTCAGAGGTCCAACCATATCCAAACCCCAAACAGCAAAGGGCCAGACGAGTGGACTGGTCTTCAGGGCTGATGCTGGCTTGTGAGACATGTTGGACTAAAACTGGCAACCTTCACATTTGTCGACTATTTCTTTTGCCATCTCATTTGCTCGTGGCCAATAAAATCCCGCTCGGTATGCTTTGGCCACGATGGTCCGAGAGGACGCATGGTGACCACAGGTCCCGGAGTGGATGTCATTGACGATCACTCGACCTTCTTCTGGTGTTATGCATTTCTGACAAACTCCAGTCACACTCTCTCTGAACAACTGTCCTCTTATCATAGTAAAGGCTCTGGATCAACGGATGATCTGTCGAACCTCTCCTTCATCCTCTTGGAGTTCCTTTCTGAGAATGTATGAAATGCACGACACTGTCCAGTCGGGAGTGATGACCAAAACCTCCATGATCAAGTCGACCACGGCTAGGACTTCGACTTCAGTCGGATCAGTGGCACTCTTTAGTTTTGGGGGCTCTTCAGTGAAAGGATCTTCTTGAACTGAAGTAGAATGTATATGTTCCAAGAACACATTGCTGGGAATGGCTTCCCTCTAGGAACCTATCTTTGCCAGATCATCGGCAGCTTGATTTTTCAGTCGGGGTATGTGATGGAGCTCTAACCCCTCAAACTTATTCTCTAACTTTCTCACTGCATTACAATAACCAGTCATAGCCGGACTTCTGACGTCCCACTCCTTCATCACTTGATTGACCACTAAATCCGAGTCGCCATACACCATGAGGCGACGGACGCCGAGTGAAATGGCCATACGCAACCCATATAGAAGTGCTTCATATTTAGCTTCATTGTTGGAGGAGTGAAAGTGAATCTGGAGAACATAGCTGAGTTTGTCACCTCGGGGGGATACCAATACCACCCTAGCACCGGAACCATTCAGCATCTTGGAGCCATCAAAGAACATGGTCTAGTGCTTCGAGTGAATCTGAGTCGGCAGTTGCTGTTTAATCCACTCGGCGAGGAAATCTGCTATTGCTTGGGACTTGATAGCTTTCTTTGCCTCAAACTTGATATCCAAGGGAAGGAGTTCAATCGCCCACTTTGCCACTCGACCAGTTGCATCTCTGTTTTTCAGAATCTCTGATAATGGTGTGTCGCTGATGACTATAATGGAGTGATCAGAGAAATAGTGTGCAACCTTCTTCGTGGTCATGTAAATCCCATAAACAAGCTTCTGATAATGTGGATATCTTTGCTCCGATGGAGTCAGAACTTCAGAAACATAATATACTAGGCGCTGAACTTTATAGGCTTTTCCTGCTTCTTCCCGCTCGACCCTGAGTACTATACTGACAACTTGTCCAGTGGCTGCAATGTAAAGTAGTAAAGACTCTTTGCTGATTGAGGCAGCGAGCACCGGCTGGGTGGAAAGCAGGGCTTTGAGCTCTGCAAATGATGCATCAGCTTCAGGAGTCCACTCGAACTTATCAGACTTCTTCATCAGTCGGTAAAGAGGCAATGCCTTTTCACCGAGGCGGGAAATGAATCGACTCAACGAGGCCAAACAACCAATAAGCTTCTGGACATCATGCACACGCACAGGGCATTTCATCCGGAGTATAGCACCAAATTTCTCTGGGTTAGCGTCGATCCCTTGTTCGAAAACGAGGAAACCGAGTAACTTTCCTCCAGGAACTCCGAATATGCACTTTGATGGATTAAGCTTGATATCATACCTTCTGAGGTTGGCAAAAGTTTCAGCAAGGTCAGCTAGCAGGTCGGAACCCTTTCGTGACTTGACCACAATGTCATCCATGTATGCTTCCACATTCCGACTGATTTGAGTGAGCAAACACTTCTGAATCATCCTCATGAATGTGGCTTCGGCGTTCTTTAGGCCGAATGGCATGGTGACATAACAGAAGAATCTGAATGGAGTGATGAAAGCCGTTTTTATCTCATCGGGTCCATACACTCGGATCTGATGATACCCAGAATAGGCATCCAGAAAAGACAATCGCTCACACCCTGCAGTCGAGTCGACAATTTGATCGATGCGGGGGAGAGGGAAATGATCTTTCGGGCAGGCCCGATTGATATGATTGAAGTCAATGCACATGCGAAGTGAATCGTCCTTTTTGGGGATCATGACAACATTGGCGAGCCACTCGGAGTGCTAAATCTCTCGGATGAAATCAGCTACTAGGAGCCGAGCCACTTCCTCACCAATTGCTTTTCTCTTCTGTACGGCGGACCGTCGAAGATGTTCCTTGACCGGTTTTACCTTCAGTCGACATGCAAACGATGCTCAGCCAGTCCCCTGGGTACACCTGGCATGTCAGAAGGTTTCCATGCGAAGATGTCCCAGTTCTCACGGAGGAACTGGATGAGCGCTTCTTCCTATTTGCTGTCGAGTGAAGTTGAAATATGAGTAGGAGCATCATTAGGATCAGTCGGGTGAATATGAATCGGTTTGTTGAATATGAATCGGTAGGGCTATTACTTCTTCCTTATCATCACCCTTGTCCGACTCCTTTTCTTTCTCCTTGGGTTGTTTCTCTCGGAACTACTGGATCAGGAGCCGACACTGTCGAGTGGTGTGTTTAGGGTAAATGAGATTATACTGTACATCTTTTTTGGTATGAATTTGGCATGGTAAATCCAACACATCATTCACATCCTGATCTTTAACTTTCTTGGGGTACCATGGCCCTTTGGGCTTCCCCTTGAACTTCCCTTGGGCCACAACTAAAGCTTCACCAGGAGCTGCTGGTTCGGCCTTGCATTTCTGTTTCCGACTGGAATTCCCTCCTCCAGTTTCGTGGGCGACTGTTTTGTGCTTGCCACTCCGGAGTCGGTCCTCCTCTTCACCATTGGCGTACTTGGTGGCGATCTCCATCATCCGACTCAGGGACATATCCCCTGTCCGACCGAACTTCAGGTTCAACTCTCGGTACTTAACACCCTCCTTGAAGGCACAAACTGCTTGGTGATCTGACACATTCTCTACTGTGTGGTGCAATGTGATCCATCTCTGGATATAATCCCTCAAGGTGTCATTCGGTTTCTGCACACAGGACTGCAACTCTGTCAACCCCGCTGGTCATTTGCATGTACCTTCAAAGGTTCTAACAAACACTCGCGCCAGTTCCTCCCAACTATATTTGCTGCCAGGTGCTAACTGATTCAACCATGCTCTGGCCGAGCCTTCCAACATCAGAGGAACGTGCTTCATGGCCACTTCATCATTGCCGCCACCGATCTGTATAGCCACTCGGTAGTCCTCAAGTCAAGTGTTAGGCATGGACTCACCAGTGAACTTGCTGACTCCATTCGTCAACCTGGAGTTGGGAGGAATCACTGCTGCTCTGATGGCTCTGCTGAAACACTCGGGACCTGAAACATGCACTCTGCTGCCAGTCGGATAATCTCTATCATGGCCCTCTCTGTGTACCCTATTCCTGTCAACCATACCTTGAACGAGAATAGATCTCGCATCAAAGCCCGGCTCTCTAGGGTCGACTGGAATTCTTCATCCGCCACTGTGAGGGCGTCTGTCATCGTGCTGCCGAGGCACATATGACCCACTCCTCGGGGGAGGTGTGGGCACTCGACGACAGTCATCGTGGTCGAGTCGGTGATCATACTGCTCACGGTTTCTATACTGATCTCGCCGGTCTCCACGTCCCTCATGCCTCGGAGGCGATCTTGGGCTGTGAGCCGACTGAACTGTGTCTGCCATCACAGATCTACTGTGAATCCTATTCCGTGACTGAGATACCGCTGTGTTCTGCTCTCCCGCTGCCCAGAGTAAAGCTCGGATCTGCATCAAACCTCTGCCAACCTCTGACTGGGAAGGCTGAATCGACTCTGCTATTCGGGCTGCAGCTGTGAGATTCTGAATCGGAGTTCCGTATACCTGAGTTGGAGGCGGAAAAAGCTGTCGTCGACTGGATTCAGGAATCCGCTGCCGAGCACGCTCGTCGAGTGCGTGCTGGAGGTTCTCCAGTCGAGTGCGCTCAGCCAAATTGGCCAGGCGCGCCTCCTCCAAGGCCCGGGCTTCGGGGGTTCCTCCAACGATAGGAGTGTGAAGTGCATCCATATTGCGGCGGCGGAGCTCTTCCCTCTGCTGCGAAGAAAGAGGCTCGGGGCGGTACTCTTCGTGGGCACGCGACGGATCGCCACCACCATCGCCACCGTCATCGCGAGGGAAGCCAGGAGGACTGCGTGGTCCATTGACCATCAAGACTTCCGCCGCGGGATCACTGCTGTCGCACTCGGATGTGGTCTCGACGGAGCCAGTCGAACAAGTCATAGAGAGTTTCGTCAGGATCGATTGCCGTGACTTGTGGGGTGGCCGACTAGCGGGCCACCGCATGCCTCACCCACCGCTGGAGACGCGACCGATTGGAACGTTTGCGCCGGCGACCAGCGGGGAGTGAGGACGCCACAGGAGCCGACCGATACTGAGTCGACGGCTGCCGAAGGAGGACGCCGCGGACGCATGCGCGGACTGCGTCGCCCCGCGGTCGGGGAGCGCATCGACTTCGAGTGGAGCCTCTTGGAGCCAGGCGGAGTCGTCGGCGACGAAGACGAGTGCGCCGAGACGGATCTCACGGCCCTCAGCCAATCCACCACCGGAAACCATGATGATGGGAATCGGAAAAATCGCAACTTTACCAACAAGTCGCTAAGACACCTTCCCCACGGTGGGCGCCAACTGTCGTGGATCTAAGACTGACAGTAGAATGGGGGCTAGGTATGTAGAGGCAAGATCCTAGCTATGGCGAAGTTGTACACACGAGTTTTACGAGTTCAGGCCCTTCGCGGAAGAAGTAATAGCCCTACGTCTCGGTGCCCGGAGGCGGTCGACTGGATTATATGTGTGTGTGTTACAGGGGGTGCGAACCCTTGTCTCAGAGGAGGGGGTGGCTTATATAGAGTGCGCCAGGACCCCAGCTCCCCTCCGTTACACAGGGTTCAATGTACATAAAGCGAGAGCGTTACAGGTAACGTCAATAATAAAGTGCTATAAACGATGATTAAGTCTATGAGTAAACGCCCGACCGTTGCTGTGCAGAGTGGCTTTAGGTCTTCTGTACGTCGAGTGGTCTTTTACATGGTCGAATGGTTGAGTGGTCGAGTGATCTAAAGAAGAAGGGGTCTCCAAGTGAATGGTAGGTCGTGTGGATTGCACTCGACACCTTTGTTGGGCCCTCCCTATTTACTCTTGAACTTCTTTGCTTCTAAGAAAAGGACCTTAGGTAGGACGTATAGGTGAGGCCTATTACCCTACCCCAGGTCTATCTCCTCATCACCCGGCCCGCTCCCCTGCCCCGCGCGTGTCGCTCCCCCCCCCCCCGGCTCGCCGCTTCTGCAGTGCTGATGTCGCTGCTTCTGTTGACACCTGTCGCCGCTACAGCCTGTGCACGCGCGCCCGTGCGTGGCCTCGCTGCCGCCAGCCATGCCCTCGCTCGCGCTCAACCGCTGCCCCCTCGCCGCCGACGCCGACCACCTCCTACGCCCGCGCCCTGGCTACTCCAGCGCTCGCGCCGCCCCTGCCCTTGCTGTCGCCACCGCCGCCCGTCGCAGCGCCCGCGACCCCCTGGACGCGCGCCTGCCTCATTGTCGTGCCCCGCCTGCTGGTCGCCGCTCCGCTCGGCGCCGCCTACCCTGCCGCGCCGCCCGCATCCGCCCCCTGGCCGCGCGCCGCTGCTACGCGCGCACATCCGTGCTTGGCCGCGCCCCGGCTCACCGGCGCGCGCCCATTCCCCACCGCACGCCCCTGCTCCCCTGGCCCCGCCTCAGTCGCCGCTGCCGGCCAGGCGCCCCACTTGTTGTTGCGCTTGCCGCAGCCGTCGGCATCCCGGCGCCATTCACTGGCGTAGGCGGGCGCCCAAACGGGCGGATGCCCGCAACGCCCGACCCGCTCGGGTTGTGCCCCGCAACCGGCGCTCGTTAAGCTCCCCAGAGCCACTGGCAATCGGGCCCCACGCCCCCTGAACGTATTTATAAAAAAAAATTCTAAAAATGATTAAATCTTTTAAAATTAATATAAAATAAACCGTAGGTCGGATGGGAAAACTTTGTACATGAAAGTTGCTCAGAATAACGAGACGAATCTGGATACGCAGCCCGTTCGTCCGCCACACATCCCTAGCATAGCAAACACGCAACTTTCCCCCTCCGGTTCATCTGTCCGAAAACGTGAAACACCGGGAATACTTTCCCAAATGTTTCCCCTCTTCGCCGGTATCATCTCCTACCGCGTTAGGGCACATCTAGCACCGCTCGTTGTCATGTCATGCATCGTCATACATATGTTTGCATTATATTTATTTTTTCTTCCCCCTCTTCTCTCGCTAGACACCGAGACCGACGCCGCTGCTACCCAGTACGACTACGGTCTTGACGACCCCTCCTTCTTGGCTAAGCTTCCAGGCAAGCCCCCCCCCCCCACCTTGATCACCAGATATCGCCTATTCTTCTCTATACTGCTTGCATTAGAGTAGTGTAGCATGTTACTGCTTTCCGTTAATCCTATTCTGCTGCATAGCCTGTCTTTGCCACTACTGTTGTTACCTTTACCTGCAATCCTACATGCTTAGTATAGGATGCTAGTATTCCATCTGTGGCCATACATTCTTGTCCGTCTGTTGTGCTATACTATCGGGTCGTGATCACTCGGGAGGTGATCACGGGTATATACTATATACTTTATACATGATACATGTGGTGACTAAAGTCGGGTCGGCTCGTGGAGCACCCGCGAGTGATTCACGGATAGCGGGCTGAAAGGAGCTTTGTCCCGACGGCCCACTGGGTGGATCTTTGTGGCGGAGCGACAGGGCAGGTTGAGATGGCCAAGGAGAGAGGTGGGCCTGGCCCTGGTCGGCGTCCGCGGTTACATTAATTAACACGCTTAACGAGATCTTGGTATTTGATCTGAGTCTGGCCACTGGCCTATACGCACTAACCAGCTACGCGGAACAGTTATGGGCACTCGACGTCGTGGTATCAGCCGAAGCCTTCTTGACGTCAGCGACTGAGCGGCGCGCGCCGGATTGGACTGGAACGCCTGCTCTTGTATTAGGGAGGCTAGGTCTACTTCCGGCCGCGTTCGCAACGTGCAGGTGTGCAAAGGGCGATAGGCCCAGACCCCTGCGCCATAGTATTTAGACCGGCGTGCTGACCTCTCTATTGTGCCTAGGTAGGGCTGCGATGTGTTGATCTTCCGAGGCCGGGCATGACCCAGGAAAGTGTGTCTGGCCAAATAGGATCGAGCGTGTTGGGTAATGTGGTGCACCCCTGTAGGGAAGTTTATCTATTCGAATAGCCGTGATCTTTGGTAACAGGACGACTTGGAGTTGTACCTTGACCTTATGACCACTAGAACTGGATACTTAATAAAACACACCCTTCCAAGTGCCAGATATAACCCGGTGATCGCTCTCACACAGGGCGACGAGGGGAGGATCGCCGGGTAGGATTATGCTATGCGATGATACCCGGTGATCGCTATCACCGTCGATTACAAGAGGCTATGCATGCTCCTGCTTTTTCCAAGCAAGAGTTTGCCGCACTAAGTTCGGTGGATGCATATTTCTGGGCCGCTCGAGACGGATATCCCGGAGTCATTCAGCTGTTCTCGAAGGATATACAGGTAAAATTTGATGCAATTTGTATAGTCATATGCCAGTAGCCCCCGAGACTTAAAGCGGTGAAGCAGACCGATTTAAGGATCAATAATTTATGCAGGTTCTTAAAGAAAAGAACACTATGCTGGCCCAGGAGCTGAGCACAAACCATACGCAGCTGAATGCGGTCACCACCGAACTAGCGGAATTGAAAGAGACCGCAACGGGCGCATCTAGGGGAAGAAAACTTGAGGAGGAAAAGGACAAATAGTCCGAGGAGATAAAGAGCTTAAAGGCTCAGTTATCGGTCATCAGAAAGAAAATGAAAAGCTGAAGGGCGGCATGTTCGGTATGTCTTCTCCTCTTATTCCGAATCGCCATAGGTGCTCATGTTTAGTCCCTAATGCGGAATATCATGACTATGTTGCTGCAGGTCTATTAACTGGTCGGCTAGAGGAGGAAGTATCCGGATTTCAAGGCGACGTGCTAAAGGAGTTGTCTGCCGTGCATGCTCGGGCCCGGAAAGCCATGAGGAGTATGGTGAAGGCGTTATGGCAATCTGATACCCCGCCAGAAAGTATGTAGGGCCTGGCAAACCTATTCAAAGGTGCCCAGCGCCGGTTCGAGCTATGGAAGACGTCGGCCTACCGTGAAGGCGCACGAGAAGCCTAGACCATGGTGAAAACACGCTTCACGAAACTAGACCCAAATCATATGTCCCGAGTAGGACCAAAGGGACCATATGGGAAGGAAATCCTTGTAAATTTGGTCTATGATCAAGTAATGAACGCTGCGAAGCATTCGCAGGAAGACTGTAAATTAGACAGCCTTATAGACGGAATAGAGGAGGAATAGGTTTAATGTATCAATGTACATTTATGATCAACTTTTAATTAGATCCGAACATGGGAAATGAATTTCTCATCGCAGGCCTTCGGCTTTAACCTCCGAACCAAAATGGTGGAGTGTTTCCGGATACTTCAGATAAAAGCAAGTATCTATCCAGAAACTAGGCAACCCAGTCATTGTGCTCGAACAAACAAAAAATTCGAGTTCGGGATATATGTTATTTACATATGTAAGAAACATCTTCTAGGGAAAATAGTTCAGTTAAGGGTTCCTTTCCTTGGGTCGGCATTATTATGTTGACACGTGCCGGGGCGTGTGGTCCGCAATACAGAAGAACTGTCTCGCAGTGATTAAAATGGTTGCAATATGACAACAATCTGTCATTTTAGTGCCGACCAATTATTCCCTTAAGAACGCTAGCTTTGGGCTTCACCTGTCTGAGGTACATATCCGGATAACCCGGTTGTAACAATCATAGAGGTGCTCCCTTTATGCCCTAGCCGAAAAATCGGGAATGTAGAGCATAAGCACAAGAGCAAGGCAACCCAGCTTTGCAAAAACTTAAGTCATAGAGGTGCACATAATGGCAAAAAGGATGTATATCCGCAATCGACACATATATTGTGAGCTCTAGGCTTGGTATAATAATAAGCTTCTACTTACAGAAGCCCCCAGTCATGGTGGGGTTTGTACATTTAAGGATGTGCACCCCTCGGGTGTTTGGCTAATCCGAACACACCATGGAAAATGTATAGAAAAACGGAAAATTTTGAAAAGGAGACAAGAGAACGAATAAGAAGCATGGCCGGACTTATGCGTAGAATCTTCGGAGCCGGGCCACGTTCCAAGGGTTTGGCTCTAGGCAATTATCCGATGCATTGCGAAGGCGATAGGCTCCTCCAATGAGAACTTCATCGATAATGAAGGGACCTTCCCATTTTGGTTTGATTTTGTCTTTTTTTCTTCTCTGGGAGGCGTAAAACGAGCTCACTGACGTTATAAGTCTTTGCACGCACATCTCTGCTTTGGTATCTTCGAGCTTGCTGTTGATAGAATGCGGAACGGCCCTTCGCGAGATCACGCTCCTCCTCCAGGCCATCTAGGTCGTCCTGCCGATCGAGCTCGGCTTCTCTCTCTTCAGACATGCGCACTCGAGGTCAGTCATGAATAATGTCGCAGGGCAAGACAGCCTCTGCGTCGTACACCATGAAGAACGATGTGTATCTGGTCGTGCGATTGGGCGTGGTCCGCAGCCCCCAGAGTACGGAATCGAGTTCCTCGACCCAGTGTTTATCCGACTCCTTTGGGGAGCGCACTAGTCTGGGTTTGATGCCGCTCATTATCAGGCCATTAGCCCGTTCGACCTTACTGTTTGTTTGAGGGTGTTATACGGAGGCATAGTCGAGCTTGATACCCAGGCTAGCACACTAAATTTTCACCTCATCGGCTCTGAAGTTAGAGTCGTTGTCAGTGATAATACTGTGCGGGACACCATAACGGTGTACGACACGGGATATAAAGTCTATCACTGGTCCGGCCTCAGCACTTTTTACTGGTTTGGCCTCTATCCACTTAGTGAATTTGTCCACCATAACCAGCAAATATTTCTTCTTGTGGCTTCCCCCTTTAAGGGGTCCGACCATATCTAGCCCCCAGACCGCGCAAGGCCAAGTAATGGCGATTGTTTTTAAGGCGGTGGGCGGCATGTGACTTTGATTGGCAAAAAGCTGGCATCCAACACAGCACTGTACAAGAGCCTGTGCATCTGCTCGGGCCGTAGGCGAAAATAAACATGTACGAAAGGCCATACTTATGACGGCCCGAGATGCGGCATGATGACCGCCGAGACCAGCATGTATTTCGGCCAAGACCTGTCGTCCCTCCTCTTCGGAGATACATCTTTGAAGAACTCCAGTAGTACTCTTCTTGTAGAGTTCTCCTTCATGAACCTTGTAGGCTTTTGAGCGTTGAACTATGCGACGGGCTTCATTCTGGTCATCAGGGAGCTCCCGCCTATTAAGGTAGGCCAGGAAGGGTTCGGTCCATGGAGCAATTACAACCATGATTACATGGCGGAAGGTGTCATTTCGGTGCCCGAGCCCCCGATGATATCAGAATTGTGTTCGGCATCTGGGGGTATGATCGGCTCTGGACTAGTATTGCTGCTCTCATCCTGCCATACCACGGATGGCTTGAAGAGCCTTTCCACAAAGGTGTTAGGTGGGACGGGGTCATGTTTAGCGCCCATTCGAGCAAGGATGTCTGCTGCCTGATTACTGTCTCGAGCAATGTGATGAAACTCGAGCCCCTCAAACCGAGCTAACATATTGAGTACGGCGTCACGGTATGCCGTCATCTTTGGATCTTTTGCATCGAAATCTCCATTTATTTGGGATATTGCGAGGTTCGAGTCCCCACGCACCTCTAGGCATTGAATGCCCATAGAAACAGCTATCCGGAGACCGTGTAGTAGTGCCTCATATTCAGCCGCGCTATTGGAGTCCGTGTACATGATTCGTAATACATACTGGAGATTGTGATGTACTCTTATATTCGGCCGCGCTATCGAAGTACATCACCAAGTTGGAATATGTGTTGTACTCTTTAGGGAGTTCGGCTTCTGTCCATTCGGCGACGAAGTCGGCCAACACCTGAGATTTAATAGCTCGGCGTGGCTTCTATGCTATTTCAAATGGCAAGAGCTCGATAGCCCATTTGGAAATGCGTCCGGTAGCGTCTCGATTGTTTATGATGTCATTGAGTGGTACTTCGGAAGCCACCGTGATCGAGCACTCTTGAAAGTAGTGCCGCAGCTTCCGAGATGCCATGAAAACCACATACGCTACCTTTTGATAGTGCGGGTATCGGGATTTGCATGGTGTAAGGACAGCCTATACATAGTATACTGGTTTTTGGAGTGGGATTTTATGTCCCTCTTCCTCTCGTTCGACGACGAGCACCAAGCTTACCACCTGGTGAGTTGCAGATATGTAGAGCAACATAGGTTCGCCGATGTTTGGTGCGGCAAGGATTGGGTTGCTTGCTAACAAGGTTTTTATTTCTTCCAATCTGGCTGTTGCCGCATCCGTCCACTTGAAGTGCTCGGTTCGTTGGAGTAGGCGATAAACTGGCAATGCCTTTTCTCCCAATCTGGAGATAAAACGGCTCAAAGCTGCCACACACCCAGCTAGTTTTTGGACCTGCTTTAGGTCCGTTGGAGTTGCCAATTGTGACAGGGCTCGAATTGTGGCTAGGTTTGCTTCGATTCCTCTATTGGAAACAACGAACCCGAGTAGCTTCCCGGCTGGAACACTGAAGACACATTTTTCCGAATTGAGTTGTATGTCGTATGTTTGGAGGTTGTCGAATGTGAGGCATAGATCGTCCACCAATGAGTCGACATGTTTAGTTTTGATGACTACATCATCTACATATGCCTCCACCGTCTTGCCAATTTGTTTTTCCAAGCATGTTTGAATCATGCGTTGGTAAGTGGCGCCGGCGTTTTTGAGTCCGAAAGGAATAGTGTTGAAGCAGAAAGGCCCATACGGAGTAATGAATGCCGTTGTGGCCTGATCAGATTCCTTCATCTTAATTTGATGGTATCTGGAGTATGCGTCGAGGAAGCATAGTGAATCGTGTCCTGCAGTTGCGTCAATGATTTGGTCAATGCAGGGCAGCGGGAAGGGGTCCTTAGGGCAGGCCTTGTTGAGGTCTTTGAAATTGACACAAAGGCGCTAGGATTTGTCCTTCTTTGGCACCATGACCAGGGGTTTGTGATACGTCTCCAACGTATCTATAATTTTTGACTGTTCCATGCTATATTATATTCTGTTTTGGACATTAATGGGCTTTATTATACACTTTTATATTATTTTTGGGACTACCTTATTAACCGAAGGCCCAGCCCAGAATTGTTGTTTTCTGCCTATTTCAGAGTTTCGCAGAAAAAGAATATCAAACGGAGTCCAAACGGAATGAAACCTTCGGGAACGTGATTCTCGGAACGAACGTGAGGTAGGGGGCGCGCCTACCCCCCCCCCCCCAGGGCGCGCCCTCCACCCTCGTTGGGCCCATGTTGCTCCACCGACGTACTTCTTCCCCCTATATATACCTACGTACCCCCAAACTACCAGATACGGAACCAAAAATCTAATTCCACCGCCGCAACCTTCTGTACCCGTGAGATCCCATCTTGGGGCCTTTTCCGGAGCTCCGCCGGAGGGGGCATCGATCACGGAGGGCTTCTACATCAACACCATAGTCTCTCCGATGATGTGTGAGTAGTTTACCTCAGACCTTCGGGTCCACAGTTATTAGCTAGATGGCTTCTTCTCTCTTTTTGGATCTCAATACAATGTTCTCCCCCTCTCTCGTGGAGATCTATTCGATGTAATCTTATTTTGCGGTGTGTTTGTTGAGACCGATGAATTGTGGGTTTATGATCAAGTTTATCTATGAACAATATTTGAATCTTCTCTGAATTCTTTTATGTATGATTGGTTATCTTTGCAAGTCTCTTCGAATTTTCAGTTTGGTTTGGCCTACTAGATTGATCTTTCTTGCAATGGGAGAAGTGCTTAGCTTTGGGTTCAATCTTGCGGTGTCCTTTCCCAGTGACAGTAGGGGCAGCAAGGCACGTATTGTACTGTTGCCATTGAGGATAACAAGATGGGGTTTATATCATATTGCATGAGCTTATCCCTCTACATCATGTCATCTTACTTAAAGCGTTACTCTATTCTTATGAACTTAATACTCTAGATGCATGTTGGATAGCGGTCGATGTGTGGAGTAATAGTAGTAGATGCAGGCAGGAGTCAGTCTACTTGTCGCGGACGTGATGCCTATATACATGATCATACCTAGATATTCTCATAACTATGCTCAATTCTGTCAATTGCTCAACAATAATTTGTTCACCCACCGTAATACTTATGCTCTTGAGAGAAGCCACTAGTGAAACCTATGGCCCCGAGGTCTATTTTCCATCATATTAATCTCCCGACAACGAGCTATTTCTGGTGCCATTTTTATTTTGCTTTCTTTACTTTGCATCTTTATCATAAAAATACCAAAATTATTATCTTATCATATCTATCAGATCTCACTCTCGTAAGTGACCATGAAGGGATTGACAACCCCTTTATTGTGTTGGTTGCGAGGATTTATTTATTTGTGTAGGTGCGAGGGACTCGTGCGTGGCCTCCTACTGGATTGATACCTTGGTTCTCAAAAACTGAGGGAAATACTTACGCTACTTTGCTGCATCACCCTTTCCTCTTCAAGGGAAAACCAACGTAGTGCTCAAGAGGTAGCAAGAAGGATTTCTGGCGCCGTTGCCGGGGAGGCTTACGCCAAGTCAAGTCAAGATTTACTCTCCCGTCAACTAGCCATTTCTGGCGCCGTTGCCGGGGAGTCTACGCAGAAGTCTACATACCAAGTACCCATCACAAACCCTTATCTCCCGCATTACATTATTTGCCATTTGCCTCTCGTTTTCCTCTCCCCCACTTCACCCTTGCTGTTTTATTCTCCCTCTCTTTTCCATTTGCCTCTTTTCGCTCGCCTTCCTTCGCTATGTCGGAACCAAAAAGAGTTGGGGGTTCTCTCCCGAGCTTTAGTGCTTTGGACAATCCTTCTATTCTATCTAAACTCATAAATAATACTATGGAAAATCCTACCGGAGTTGTTAATGAGAGTCCTAATAATTTTAATGAAGACGATTCTGGAATTTTTCGTTATTTACTTGATGAATCTTTGAAAGATGCTTGGGATAGGCTGTTAAGGATCCGGGCTAGCTATGTACCCCAATATCAAATTGAGGTTTGTCTAAAAAGCTTTTATTTTGGGTTGCCCGCTTCGTTCAAACAAGTTTTAGATTCTATTTTTGAAGAGGGTTTTCTTGAAGGGGACCCCATAGATACCTATGAAAAGATGAAAACTATACTTGGGCATCCCATGAATGAGAAAGTTGAATCCTCATCTCTTTTGCTCTCCTACCAAAACGAATCTATTAAAGAGATAAAAGCTAGCCTAGATGCAAATTTCCGCAACGTGCTTAATCTTTCTTATACCATTAATAGCCACGTGCTCTATCAAAATAGAAATATTAATTCCATAGATAACAAGTTTGCTCTTTTCTTTCCTAAAACCAAAGATGGCAATACCTAGATCTATCCTTGCTTTTATGCCTAGCTAGGGGCGTTAAACGATAGCGCTTGTTGGGAGGCAACCCAATTTTATTTTTAGTTTTTTGCTTTTTGCCTCTGTTTAGGAATAAATATTTGCTCTAGCCTCTGGTTAGATGTGTTTTTATGTTTTAATTAGTGTTTGTGCCAAGTTAAACCTATAGGATCTTCTTGGATGATAGTTATTTGATCTTGCTGAAAATTCCAGAAACTTTCTGTTCACGAAAATAATTGTTAAAAATCACCAGAACGTGATAAAATATTGATACCAATTGCTGATGATCAATAAAAAAAATTCTAGGTCATCCTATTTTGGATGAATATTTGGAGTTCCAGAAGTTTGCGTTAGTTACAGATTACTACAGACTGTTCTATTTTTGACAGATTCTGTTTTTCGTGTGTTGTTTGCTTATTTTGATGAATCTATGGCTAGTAAAATAGTTTATAAACCATAGAGAAGTTGGAATACAGTAGATTTAACATCAATATAAATAAATAATGAGTTCATTACAGTAACTTTAAGTGGTGTTTTGTTTTCTTTTGCTAACGGAGCTCACGAGATTTTCTGTTAAGTTTTGTGTTGTGAAGTTTTCAAGTTTTGGGTAAAAGATTTGATGGATTATGGAACAAGGAGTGGCAAGAGCCTAAGCTTGGGTATGCCCATGGCACCCCAAGATAATCTAAGGACACCTGAAAGCCAAAGCTTGGGGATGCCCCGGAAGGCATCCCCTCTTTCGTCTACTTCCATCGGTAACTTACTTGGAGCTATATTTTTATTCACCACATGATATGTGTTTTGCTTGGAGCGTCTTGTATGATTTGAGTCTTTTCTCTTTAGTTTACCACAATCATCTTTGCTGTACACACCTTTTGAGAGAGACACGCATGATTCGGAATTAATTAGAATACTCTATGTGCTTAACTTATATCTTTTGAGCTATATAGTTTTTGCTCTAGTGCTTCACTTATATCTTTTAGAGCACGGTGGTGGATTTGTTTTATAGAAACTATTGTTCTCTCATGCTTCACTTATATTATTTTGAGAGTCTTAAACAGCATGGTAATTTGCTTAATCCTAATATGCTAGGTATTAAAGACTAGTAAAAACTTTCTTATGAGTGTGTTGAATACTAAGAGAAGTTTGATGCTTGATGATTGTTTTGAGATATGGAGGTAGTGATATTAAAGTTGTGCTAGTTGAGTAGTTGTGAATTTCAGAAATACTTGTGTTGAAGTTTGCAAGTCCCGTAGCATGCACGTATGGTAAACGTTATGTAACAAATTTGAAACATGAGGTGTTCTTTGATTGTCCTCCTTATGAGTGGCGGTCGGGGACGAGCGATGGTCTTTTCCTACCAATCTATCCCCCTAGGAGCATGCGCGTAGTGCTTGGTTTTTGATGACTTGTAGATTTTTGCAATAAGTATGTGAGTTCTTTATGACTAATGTTGAGTACATGGATTATACGCACTCTTACCCTTCCATCATTGCTAGCCTCTTCGGTACCGTGCATTGCCCTTACTCACATTGAGAGTTGGTGCAAACTTCGCCGGTGCATCCAAACCCCGTGATATGATACGCTCTTTCACACATAAACCTCCTTATATCCTCCTCAAAACAGCCACCATACCTACCTATTATGGCATTTCCATAGCCATTCCGAGATATATTGCCATGCAACTTTCCACCGTTCCGTTTATCATGACACGTTCATCATTGTCATATTGCTTTACATGATCATGTAGTTGACATAGTATTTGTGGCAAAGCCACCATTCATAATTCTTTCATACATGTCACTCTTGATTCATTGCATATCCCGGTACACCGCCGGAGGTATTCATATAGAGTCATACTTTGTTCTAGTATCGAGTTGTAATCATTGAGTTGTAAATAAATAGAAGTGTGATGATCATCATTTTTAGAGCATTGTCCCAAGTGAGGAAAATAAAAATAAAAAAGAGAAAGGCCATAAAAAAAGAAGAAGGCCCAAAAAAGGAAAAAAATGAGAGAAAAAGAGAGAAGGGACAATGTTACTATCCTTTTACCACACTTGTGCTTCAAAGTAGCACCATAATCTTCATGATAGAGAGTCTCTTGTTTTGTCACTTTCATATACTAGTGGGAATTTTTCATTATAGAACTTGGCTTGTATATTCCAACAATGGGCTTCCTCAAATGCCCTAGGTCTTCGTGAGCAAGCAAGTTGGATGCACACCCACTTAGTTTCTTTTGTTGAGCTTTCATACATTTATAGCTCTAGTGCATCCGTTGCATGGCAATCCCTACTCCTTGCATTAACATCAATCGATGGGCATTTCCATAGCTCATTGATTAGCCGCATTGATGTGAGAGTTTCTCCTTTTTTGTCTTCTCCACATAACCCCCATCATTATATTTTATTCCACCCATAGTGCTATATCCATGTGTAACGCCCACGATGCGGCTATATCTCCCACGTGTCGAGGCACGACTTAGAGGCATAACCGCATTGTGATTTTGTCGCAAGAAGGGTCATCTTCACACAATCCCATGTAATGAACAAGAATGGGATAACGAGAGTTGGCTTACAATCGCCACTTCACACAAAACATAAATTAATTCATACATCATCCAAAATCCACACATAGACCGACTACGGTCAAATTCAAATGAAAATAAGATAACCCCAAATGCTAGATTCCCGATCGTCCCAACTGGGCTCCACTACTGATCATCAGGAAAAGAAACATAGTAACGACCACGTTCCTCATCGAACTCCCACTTGAGCTCGGTTGCGTCATCTCCACTGGCATCGTCGGCACCTGCAACTATTTTGGTAGAATCTGTGAGTCGCGAGGACTCAGCAATCTCACACCCGCGAGATCAAGACTATTTAAGCTTATAGGAAAGGATGGTGTAATGAGGTGGAGCTGCAGCAGGCACTAAGCATATATGGTGGCTAACATACGCAAATGAGAGCGAGAAGAGAAGCAACGCAACGGTCGCGAAACTAGAAATGATCAAGAAGTGATCCTGAAACTACTTACGTTCATGCATAACTCAAACCGTTTACCCAGGTTCGGGCCCTCTTAATGGAGGTAATACCCTACTTCCTGCTTGATTGACTTTGATGAGTATAGGGGTTACAAGAGTTGATCTACCTCGAGATCGTAATGGCTAAACCCTAGATGTCTAGCCTATGTGATTTGTGATAGCCTCTACAAACTAACCCTTCTGGTTTATATAGACACCGAAGGGACCTAGGGTTGTACAGAGTCGGTTTACAGAGAAAGGAAACTACACATCCAGACGTTAGGCTTGCCATCCACGCAAAGGAGAGTCCCATCCAGACACGGGGGAAGGCCTTCTACCTTGTACCTTCACGTCCCATCAGTCCGGCCCATATCGCATAGCCCGGACACCCGAGGACCCCATAATCCAGGACTCCCTCAGTCGTCGCACGCGGCTCAGGCGAGGACCCATCCGACGGTGGGCTGGGTCAAGGTGGACCACCCTTCCATGGTGGTGGCTTGCCCCGATCTGGTTATGTCGGATCTTGGCCCTAACACTCTTCTTCTGCCAAGTCATCTCTTTGTCGAATATTGACCTCTTGGATCTGGCCGCTGACGAGTTCTGGTCTTCCCTATCGAATATCCATATGGATTGGCATATTCCCCTAGATAACTAGGTAGGAAAGGCCCCGTTCATGCGTGCTCATATTATTAGCCAACACGGCCTTATGAGGGCACGACACGAAGCTTCGCTTTCTTATTGATGCCATGGGACATGTCTAAGTCGAGATTCCCGAGGAATTGATAGAGGTGGGGAAGTCATGGCGGCTACGACTGGAGGTCTTAAGCTTCGGTGAAAGAGTATGTATTGGATGCGATGAAGATTGTGTGTCAGGTGTATGGTAACTTGTAACAGCAGCATCGGCAAGCAGGGGCGGCAGCACTGGAGGACTGCATTTTTGGTGGTGCTCCTTGAGTACCGAGTCTTGATCCCCTGGGTGAAAACCCAAGGTCTGGCCGTTATTGCTTAGACCTGGCAATAGCCTTGTTGAAGGCGTTGTTTTGGGTGAACTTGGACTTTCTCTGGGGTGAAAATCCGAGATCTTTGATCGGGTAACGACAACGCGTGTGCATTGTTTCCTTCTTTGAGGCGTTGCTTTTGGAGAACCATTTTGTATTCCGGGTGTTGTCTTTGGTGGTGGTTAGAGTCGTACTGTTGCTAGTATTGTTCACTGTGGCGGGGTCTTTTTTCTTTCTTCTGTTCTTTTTCTTTTTTGGCTGTCTGTATCCTTAATATTTTGGACATCTTGTTGGTATAGAGGCCGGGTGTAATTGGTGTCTTTGCGATATTAATATATTCCCTTTGTCAAAAATTTATGTTTTTAACCCATTTTGGTGCACCGGAGCATGTGCTTGTAGTTCAAATTTGAATTATAGACATTAAATGCCTATAAAACTCAATTAATGAATAAAAATGGCCAAACAAACCCTGAATAATTTTATATTTTAGCACTAATCCCCTGTTGGTCTATGTTGCCCGTAGAAAAAATACAGGGCGAGACGAGGCAGCGATTGTCGTTTTGCCTTCAAGGGGGACACAGTCCCTATCAAAACCACGAGGCTTCTTGCGAGATGCTCCGATTTGTAAGAGGCTTGTACCAAAACTTGCCCCAAATTGGAGAATTTTTTACCACGGCATATATGTGCCATGTCATGACACCATGCCAAGTTTCATGAATTTCCTGTGATACTTTGATTTATGTGGATTTAAAAACCAAGATTCTCAATGTTTGAGGCCGAGCCAGGACGCGAGACATTTGTAATTCATTCCCATCCTTGCATGGGACCTAAACATGCACCCAAGGACACATGTAGGATTTTTTAACCCATGTCGGTGCACTAGAGCATGTCCTTGTAGTTCACATTTGAATTGTGGGCATTAAATGCCTAGAAAACTCAATTATGTATAAAAAGGTCAAACGAACCCTGAATAATTTCAAATTTCAGCACGAATCTCCTGCTATTCTATGTTGCCTGTAGAAAAAAATACAAGGCGAGAAGAGGCAGCGTTTATAATTTTGCCCACAAGGGGGACGCGTTCCCTATCGGAACCACGAGGCTTCTTGCGAGAAGCTCCGGTTCATAAGAGGCTTGTAATAAAGCTTGCCCCAAATTGGACAAGTTTTTACCACCACATATATGTGCCATGTCGTGACACCATTCCAAGTTTAATAATTTTCTCGTGAGTTTTGGATTTACGGGGATTTAAAAACCAAGATTCCCAATGTTTGAGGCCGAGCCAGGACGTCGAGACGGTTGTAATTCATTCCTATTCCTTGCGTGGGACCTAAACATGCAGCCAAGGATGCATGTATGATTTTTCCAGCCATTTTGGTGCACTGGAGCTTGTATTTTAGTTCAGATTTGAATTATGGACATTACATGCCAAGATCTCAATTAATGTATAAAAAGGCCAAACGAACCCTGAATAATTTCAAATTGGAGCACAAATCTCCTATTGTTCCATGTTGCCTGTACAAAAAAAATACAAGGCGAGAAGAGACAGTGATTATCGTTTCGCCCACAAGGGGGACACGTTCCGTATCGGAACAACGAGGCTTCTTGAGAGAAGCTTCGATTTGTAAGAGGCTTGTAATAAAGCTTGCCCTAAATTAGACAACTTTTTTACCATGGCATATATGTGCCATGTCGTGCACCATGCCAAGTTTCATCATTTCTGGGTGAGTTTTGGATTTACAGGGATTTAAAAGCCGAGATTCACAATGTTTGAGGCCTAGCCAGGACACCGAGACGGTTGTGATTCATTCACATTCCTTGCATGGGACCTAAACATGCATCCAAGGACACATGTATGATTTTCTAGACATTTTGGTGTACTGGAGCATGTATTTGTAGTTCAAATTTGAATTATGTACATTAAATAAATACTTAGAAAACTCAATTATCTATACCTACTAATAAATCAAGGTGCGTGTCGCCAATTTTTTCATCCGTTCACCACCAAAAAGAATATTTTTTTCTATCCGAGATGGTACTAAATTCTTATGCGTTTGTCTGCCATAAAAAAGGCTATTCCAGAATTTCGTACGTGGGCTGCATGTTGTGGCCCAGCGAAGCCAGCCCACTTACTTTTCTGCCCACACAGCTAGAAAAATTCTATTTTTCACGCAGGGCGACAAATAGTCGGAGCTTCGCACAGGACAACACATAATGGGCTAGCTCATTTTTTTTGTTTCTGTGTTTTACCTCTATTTTTATTCTCCTTCCCTTATCTCTTTTTCCCCTTCCAATTTATTTTTCTTAAAGAATTTATTTCATAAATTCCAAATTCTCAAAAAATGTTCAGATTTCAGAAAAAATCAAATTTTGGAAAATGTTCAGAATTCCAAAATTGTGTTCCTATTTTCAAAAATATTCAGAAATTGAAAAAAAGTTTCCCATTTTTCAAAAACAATTATTTTTTCAAAATTGTTAAAGAATTCTAAAAATAAAATGGCATTTTAAAAAATGCTCCAAATTCGAAATATATTCTTGGTTTAGTGGAATTTTTACAATTCAAAATAATGTTCGCCTATAAAATATACACATTTTCGAAAAGTGTTATGAACTTTGAACACATGTTCCCGTTTTAAAAAGATGTTCACAAATTCAAATAATGTCAATGTTTTTATAAAAAAATGTCGGTGTTTTCAAAAAATGATGTGAGTTTTAAAATATGTACCTGCTTCAAATTTTGTTTGCGGTTCTGTGAAAGTGTGCATAATTTTGAAAAACCTATTCAGGATTTAAAAAATGATTCATGTTTCCTACAATATTCAAATACTTTATACCTTAAAATCTCCTCGGTTGAAAGGAAAAGTAGATTGAATAATTGTTGGGCCTGCTCTCGCGTACGATGACATAACTACACTCTTAAATGTCCTCGATCAATGAACGTAAAAATAGCGGATTGATAACTTCACACCCGACGAAACCAAAGCTAATTGTTCCTTTTTCACGCGCATACAGGGTTTTGCTTGCACATATAATTCTCACTAAATTTAAATGCATATTATTTTTCTTCCCATTGCAAAGCATGGGCATATGTGCTAGTAATCTATAAAAAAAGCTAAAGGAACCCTGAATATTTAAAGCAGTTCTGGTTAACCATCTCGCACCCGTGGGTAAGCATTGTGCGCACGCGTCGTGCTAGCTCACACTTCCTTCTTTCCTAAGTTATCCATACTAATGGTGTTATATACCAAAACACGCTACCGTTTCCCGCCACTCCCTCAATCGGTTTCCCGCCACTCCTCCCATCGGTTTCCCTCCACTTCTCCCATTGATTTCCCGCTGCCAGTGTCAGTGGGCATAGAAGGCTAGGTGGTGACACACCGGCCATACCGTAGTACCATTCCAAGCATGCCAATCCGGCGAAGCGCCGCCATCATCATCAACCTCCTGGACTAAGAGAACTAGCCGAAGCAGGGCGGAAAGCAAGAACGGCCGTGCGCCACCGAGCAAGAGTGGCAGCGCGCCGCTGAGCATGATGGTACCAATGCACCCTAGTGCTTGAGCGGGACATTGTCTACACATGTGTTCATCGCCCCCCATGGAGTGGAGCGGAGCAAGAGTGTCAAAGCACTGCCGCGCAAGAGTAGGAGAACGCCATGCATCAGCTGCAGTTTTCCACAATTAACTGGGCAACTATCTTGTTCTTAATTAATTAAATGGCAAAGCTTTTGCTTCTTCTGACTAGTTTTATGTAAAAAAATGATGCAAGTTTGAATGGAAGTGTTCCGGTATGTAATGATTGCACACAGTTTCTAAAAGCAAAAACGTGTGTGATAGTAGGGAGTAGGTCTCACACGGTGACCAGCGGGAAACGCCTTAAAGGCGAGGAGGCAACTCTTATCAGGAAGGGGCGGCTTCCCATCCGCTAACCGGTTCAAATAGAACGCAGAGGTTAAGCGTGCTGGGGCTGGAGGAGTCTAAGTATGGGTGACTGGGTGGGAAGTTGCATATCTCAAGCTTCATTTAAGCGCATTGATATGGTTATTACAGACATTTAGCAGCTAAATGTGTCTGTAGTGACCTGTCATGTCGATTATATAAACCTTGAGATCCTTGTTTTGGTAATTTGTAGATTGATGTTTTTTTGGTGTTATTTCTTGTTTTCAAAAATCAAAGAGTGACTGTGATCCCCACACAATTTATCCCTTTGACCTGACGTACGAGAAGGGTTTGACCATGACGGGTTCCTCATCTAACCCTTTAACCCAATGTACGAGAAGGGTTTGACCATGATGGGTTCCTCTTGCTCTGTGTGGCATGTTAAACCAAATTAAGTTTGAGCACATGCGTTGGATACACCCTCCCCTGCCTCGAAGTTGTGGAACTGGCATCGTATGTCTTAAACTGGCTTGAGGGTATGGTGTTCAGTTTGTAATGTAGTTGGTGCCCCATCGAAGTTGTGCATTGGGGATTTTAACACATCACACACCACCCATGCATATTTTTGGGCCACATGCTGGGTATAGGGGGTCTTCTCATCGACCCCGTCTCCCTTGGCGTTGACCGAAATGAGAAGGTTTGGCCATGAATGGATTCCTCCTAGTTCGTGTTAGGGCGGGTCATGGTGACATCTTCGAGCAAAGTTCGAGCTCATGCTTTCTCAAGATTCCGTCCCACACGCTCAAACTGGTGGGTTGGACCGACACCCTACGTATGCCGTCCTTAATTACCTATCTTTCATGGGGGTTGTCTGTATCGAGAGGTAGGCGTCACATCAAAATTGTACATTATTTGGTATTTAAAACACATCACCCCTTCAACGTACATCATTTTGGGCCGCATGCAGCCGTTGCTGGTTTTGTGGCCCCTATCGTGTGGTTTTTGATGATGGTCCAATCTATGGGCCCAAGCAGTGTATTCTATCCCTTTTTGATCGACAACAACAATGGTCATTTAAGAAAGTGATAGATTCACTGGTCCGTCTTATGGTAGGTCATGGCAACATGCATGTATGACCAAAGTATGAGTACGTGCATGCGTCCCGCCGACATGAAGTGGGGGTGGGCCAAGCACTCTAGCTACAACCTTAGCCTGTCATTATAGATATATCCAAGGGGGCTTTCCGGTTTGCGAGACATGTGCCACCAAAGTTGTAGATTGTGGATTTAAACATCACACCCTTTATTCCTACATATATTTGGCCACTTCCAGGTGGTTGTTGTCTTCTGGCTCCTCTCACCCGATCTTCGATGACGCGCCCACCCATGGACCCACGCGGTCAAAGTTCTGCATTGGGAATTTGACCATCAAACACAACCCTTTTCATTCATATATATTTGGGCCACATGTTGGTGTGGTTATCTTTTGAACCTCTTTCACATCTTTTTACTGCCAAATGGTGCTATATATGAAGACTCGGATGACGTGCAACGAACATGGGTGCACTAGCTTAACCGTGTGTGATGCTCGTGCCCTGTAAAATCACCACAACTTTGCAAGCGCGAGCAAGGATGGAGGTGCAGGATATTTAGGATGAATTCCATGTCTACGTCTGAAAATTAGGACGAACTGTGTGCAATAGACCAGCTAGCTAGAAATCTAAAACAAACTACCCACCTTGAGCGATGCAAAAATCGGCGATTCTGCCGCTTTTCCTTATTATACACAATTATTCTTTTTGGGCAGTGTGCGATCTTGGTTGCTCCCGCCCTGCTTCAATTCCTTTACCCAAATTTTACTAGCCGCGGTATTTCAACCGTCACCCGAACTCCTCCAGCACCAATCTACTTATAGTAAAATTCCAGTAGTCGAGGCATTTGAACCGTCGCCCTCCCTCATTCACCACCATCTCCACCCACCATAACTTAAATTTTAGTAGCCCCGACGTATCCTCAAACACCACCCCGCCCCCTCGACAGTCCACCCCACCCTTCCCCCCGCTCGAACACTAGATCGTCGCCGCCGCCAACCCCTGCCGGTCTGCTCGTGCCTCCTAGCTTAGCTAATAAAGTTCAGGTTACCCAGCGATTCCCATACCGTGGCCGCCCCTGAGTTTTTAGATGAGGCATGCGGTGGCCCTCCCTGCCAGATCCACATCTCCTACTCCAGAGAGTTGCAGCCTAAGCCTGACCACATATCCCGGGGAGCCCAAAGAGCGTACGGTCAAAAATAGGTTTATCATGGCCTCTCCGGTGGACAATGGCGAGGTGGCTGTCGTTCGTCCCGACCTGTCGATCCCGGAGCAACACCTCACTGCGGAATCCGGGGAGGACGTTGACTACGTTGCCATGCCGACGGCTTCATGCTAGCGGGCTCGCATATTACTGTATCTCAAGAAAGCTGGCTACGACATCAAGCTCGTCGATAGCGACGGCTTCACGCCGGCCATTGTTGGGAATCGTTGCATGGAAAACAAAAAAAATTCTACACACATGCAATGATCTATCCATGGAGATGCATAGCAATGAGGAGGAAAGTGTGTCTATGTACCCTCGTAGACCGTAGTCAGAAGCGTTTCACAACGCGGTTGACGTAGTTGAACTTCTTTGCGCTTCAACCGATCAAGTACCGAATGCACGTCACCTTCGCGTTCTGCACACGTTTAGCTCGGTGACGTCCCTCGCCTTCTTGATCCAGCAAGACGTCAAGCTAGTAGATGAGTTCCATTAGCACGACGGTGTGGTGACGGTGATGGTGAAGTTATCTCCACGGGGCTTCGCCTAAGCACTATGAAAATATGACCGGGTGTGTAAACGGTGGAGGGGGGCACCGCACATGGCGAGGCAATTGTCTGGGGTGTGCTAGGCGCCCCCCTCCCACATATATATAGGTGGGAGGGAGGGAGGAGCAGCCATAGGAGGCGCCCAAGTAGGAGGAATCCTACTTGGAGTCCCTCCCAAGCCACGCCCCCTGCCATATATAACCGAGGGGGGAGGAACACTTCTAGGGAAAACCCTAGTAGTAGCGCGTGTTTTGAGGCTATCAGCAGCGCGGGTAGCCGCGCTACCACTAAGGCGCTACAGCTAACTTTTAGTAGTAGCGCGGTCTGTACCCGCACTACTACTATTGACTATATCAGCAGCGCTTTTCCGGAACGCGCTACTATTAATTAGCCATAGCGCTTTCCTAGCCCCGCGCTACTGCTATATCTTTCATCATTTTTCCCCCGCTTCCTATCCCGTTTCAGTTTCAATAAACTGCAATTTCCAGATACTAGGTAATACTAGATATCAATTTCATAAAGCATTATAGGTACTAGGTAGTACTAGATAACAATTTCATATATAGTCAACATGCATCCTCAAGCAGTACTAGGTAGTCTTACAGCCACACATATATAGCAGTACTACTAGGTATATATAGTCATACAGCCACACACTACTAGGGAAAACGTTATACACAGAACTTTAGCAGTAGCGCTTGTTAAAAAAGCACGCTACTGCTAGACAGCAGTAGCGCGTGCAAAATAAGCGCGCTGCAGATGGACATATATCAGTAGCGCGTCTCAACGAAAACTCGCTACTACTAAAATTCCAATCACTTAGCCGATGGGCTACACATAGTAGTAGCGATCTTCCAAAAACAGCGATACCGCTAATGTACTTATAGCAGCGCGTTTATGTGTAAAGCGCTACTGCTAACGAAAAGAAAAGAAAATGAAAAACAAATAGAAAAGTAAATGAAAATGAAAGAAATAGCAAAAGGAGAAAGGAAAAATATAAAATTTAAAGAAAAATAAACGAAAAAGGGAAAAAAAGGATGAAGGCATAGCAGTAGCGTGTTTGCTAAAACGCGCTATAGCTAACTTAGCTATAGCGCGTTTTCCCTAACGCGCTACCGTTATTTTTGACTTAACGCAAAAATGGTTTCCCCCGGCCACCTCTTCTCCCCCAAATCCTTCGCCCCGCCACTTCGCCGCCGTCTCCCCCACTTCGCCGTCGCCCCCACTTCGCCGCCGTCTCCTGCCGGCGTCGACGCCGCGCTCATCCTCACCGCCGCCGCCCGAGGCCGCCCAGCCTCACCGCCGCCGCCGCCTCTCGGGCCGCCCTTGACCTCACCGTCGCTGCCCTCGACCTCACCGCCGCCGCCCTCAACCTCATCTCCCCCGAGACCGCCCAGGACCGCCACCTCCCGATCCCGAGCCCGCCCTCGCCGCCCCTACCTCCGCCGCCGAGCACGTCCCCGCCACTGTCTCTCCCCTCTCTGTAAGCCCCCCACCCCTCCCCCACCCCCTCTCTCTCTCTGCTTTTTCTTCCTCTGCCATGTTAATTAGCAGTAGTAGTAGATTTCAATTAGTACTAGGGTTCATACATAATGATTTTTAGTAGTAGTAGTAGTAGATGTTAATTAGTAGTAGTGATGGTACTAGTTAACTAGGGCAGTATGGTTAATAGTAGATGTTTTTTAGTTAGGGTAATAATAGACGTTAAGTAGTAGATAATGTAGATGTTAATTAGTTCAGTAGGGTTTAGTTTTTGAATTGAGTTTGTTTAACTAGATGTTAATTAGGGCAGTAGGGTTTAGTTTAGAGTAAAGTTTAGTTCAGTAGTTAACTAAATATAATCTATATTTGGTTTTTGAATTGAGTTTGAGAGAGCATGAGATTTGTGTAGATTTTCTTGAAGTGTCAAACGCTAGGACATGCAAATTTGAAGTGGTCAGGATATATGCAAATTCCTCAATTGTGTTTGCCCATGTTTCGATTGTGCCCAAGTGGCCTTTTGTTATTTCCAGGGAATGAAGCTGAGTGGCCTATGTTTTGCCGGAATGTTGATTCATTTCCGTTCCGGCAAATTTCAGGTTCTCGATTTGTCCACTTTTTAGCAAAGGTCATGCCGAAATTTTCCGTGAATTTCGGCATGACTTGTGCTACAAACTAGGACATATCGAGTGCCCGGGATTTGCCGCACCGGGAAGGAGTCAACGTTCCTGCAAAACATAGGCCTTTTTATGTCATTATTCATTTTATTAGGTCTAGAATTAATTGACTAGATTTAATCGTAGGAAACATGGCTAGCAACGATGAAGGACAGGGTTCTGGTTATTGCGACGACGTCTACCTGGCGGCAGACGAATTTTTGAGCCTTGCCGACGATCAACCGATGTTGTTGCTGGGCCCACCGGTCGCATCGGGGACTGAGACCGACACGCAGACCGGTGCTGAGACTGAGACCGGCGCTGAGACTCAGACCGGCATCGAGACCGGCGCTGAGACTGAGGCCTGGCGCTGCCTCGGGGAGCGGAGCCGGTGTAGAACCGAAAGCAAAGAGGCAACGGCTTCCTAACAAACTCAGGACTACTAGACTGGTGGTCACGGAGGTGGACGACGGCAATTTTGAGGCAACCACGCCCGAGGAAGCGCGCGCGTGCTACGGCAATCAAATAGGCTGCATCGTACGGACAACCGCCACCATCAACGATGAGAAACTACAGAAGATAGATAATATGAGGCCCTCCCTCCTAAAGAAGCTGCACCAGATATTCTTGTTCCCGGGCCGGAATGAAAAGGATTATAAAGATCCAGATAAGGACCCGGCAATGAAGAAGATAAACAAACACGCCATGTCCAAGTTTAGCGACGCGTTGGCCGCCTGGAAACAAGGGTGAAAGCAAAGATCGACAAAAAGGAACCCTACTCCGAGATTGTAAAGGATAATCCGACAATCACGGCAGAGCACTTTGAAATATTCAAGGCGGCTTGCGAGGCCGAAGATGCCAAAAAAAGTCGAAGTACATGAAGGGGCTTCAACAGAGGAACATTGGGTGCCACCACCTCGGAAGCCGTGGTTACGGCGGGAAGAGGTCCATATGGGCCAAGGAGGACGCGGAAGCCGCGAGTCTGGGCATCCCAGACCCCTTGGCGGAGTTCACCATCCCACAGGAGCGTGACGTCCTCAGGGCCCGGCACCGTTGGGACCCAGTGAAGAAGGTTTTCGAGACGAACGCGGTCACGACGGAGTTCATGAGACTGCTGGTAATTTTAGTTTCTGATCAATTCGACTACACGTTAGTCATATTTGTAAACGATCCTTGTGCCTTTTGCAGAGAGAGCAGCACAGGATTGCGGCCGAAAGCGACTCGCCGTCTGAGGCGTTGGCGAGGCCCAAGTGGGACACTCCATTCAACCGGGCATTGAACACATTGAAACGACTCCCGGTGGAGACTCGACCGTCATATGGACGCGTGCACGGTGTCGGAGACGGCGCCACGTGGAAGAAGTTCTACCGTGAGACCACGGAGGAGAGAAAGGAAAGACGGAGGTTAACTGAAGAAAACATCGACAAGAAGGTTGAGATTGCGGTTGAGAAGAAATCATCTCAGACAGTCGCAACAGCGGTAGCTGCCGCAAAAAAAGATGGTTGTACATATGTCTACTTCCTTGGTTCCGGCCGTTTTCAGTTGGACCAGGAAAAATCCAGGAAAAAATGCAGCGGACTTTCCCCTTGCTGACTTCTTGGGGAGCAGCTCGACTAGCGTTGCACCAGCACCTGCAGCTGCACCTGCTCCCGCACCGGCTCTCGCACTGGCTCCCGCACCTGCTCCGGCACCGGACGTGCTCGGCGGTGCTTCGTCTTTGGCTGAGCTCGACGCCCTCACGGTATCTGTCACACCGGCCCCCTTCAATAAATGTATAATCTCCCGTTTTCGTTGCCTTTCAGATGTCTCACGTCGCAGACTTTTCTTTGCAGGCCGACGAAACCCCGTGCACCATATTGTACACCATCAGCGACCAGAAGGTGGATGTGGGGAAGGCGACGATAATGAAGCCGAAGGAACCATTGTTCCACAGCCGGCCGATCCCCCCGAACGTCTTCAAGGTTTCCGTGGCCAGTGTCAAACCGGGCCACGAGAATTTGCCTCCTCTGGTACTAGTGGGGGATGACGACGAGACCCCGCAGCGGCTTGGTGATTGTTGCAATGGGTCGGTCCTGTTGTGGCCAAAGAGTCTGCTTCGTCCGGAGGCGGCCGGGAGCACACCCACGAGCACGCAGCCTCAGCAAGGTATGAACATCAACACCTCACCTGCCCAATTAGCGTCGGGTGTCGGGTTGGGTGATAGCGGACGGGGTAAGGAAGAGGCTCCATTAGTCACTGATGACATCACCATGGATGAGGATGAGGATGACGATGGCACTCAACAGTATGTCTATACTGGCACCTACTCAGGGTTTGGGCGTCATGAGTCGGTGCCAGAATTGCCGCCTCCTAGGCTCAACGTATTATAGACGACCTTCCGGCAAAGAAGCCTAGGAAGAGACCGAGGAAAGGCAAGAAAGATGATTCTATGATCCAGCCGCCTCGGCAGCCTCGGGTTCAACACCGTATAGATATCACTGGTGCGGATAAATGGCATATCCCCGGTCAACCAATCCTACCTGCAGCAGCGCTAGGGGCCAGATTCGGCGATCTAAGGAGAGTTCATGACGATGTGCTGCGGATAGAGAAAGGCCTCATCGCCTCGAAAGATCCAGGATAACCACTCTACGTGGTTAACGTTCCGCGGCAATTGTCGTACGTCGACTTCTTCCCCGCGGATAAGTTCTTCCTTCGATTCGATTACATATTCGACATGTTTCACGTGAAGAAGCTAGATTTTACGTTTGTCCGCCTTTATGCCTTGCACATGAACTACATCATCGGGGTTGAGCAGATACCTCATATCTGTGTCGCTGACCCGTACTTCATGCACGAGGGCTTCTTGGGAGTTTGCCCAAAGCACCGTGAATACGCGAGGGAATACATCGTCAATTTCATGCTCGCCAATAAGGACAAGGAGGCGATTCTCGTGCCTTATCATCCCCTGTAAGTCATCCGCGCGGATATCCTTCCTTCGATTTCAATCATTCATTTGCACGGTGGAGGCTAATTAATTTGAGGTGTACTTATTTTGCGCAGCGGCGGGCGCGCCGTCCTCATCATCCTCTACCCCCGATACTCCCACGCTCTTTACTTGGACTCGTCGAAGAACATTAACAAAAAGGATTACACCCACATCAAGGATGTTCTCGACAGTGCTATGTTTTACTACGAAGCACGGGGTGGAGAGGTCAAGGACAAGAAGAGAAGGGGCGGCAGGCTCGCCTTCGGCCATAAGACCGACTTCTGCTGCATCCAGCAACCGAGTGATTCTCTTAATGATGGATTCTATGTCCTACACCACATGCTGGAGTACAGACGGGATCACCAGAACCTTCGCATGTCACCTACATCCGGCGATGCCCATATTCTGCAATGGGCAAAGAACGTAGGAGATATCGAGGATCATCGACTTCGAGCTGAGTTCTATCACATCCAGCGCGAACTTGCCCAAATCATCATGAAGGAGGTCGTCGGAAAAACAGGGATGTTCTACGAAGAAGGACAAATGTCGCGGGAAGACGTCCGAACACGGGTAGCCTCTCAGCGTCTCGACCTGAAGCCTTTCACTAGGCTCGGGGACTATCTCCCTGACTTGGATGGATGGCACGACATGTTGGAGTGATTGTCGATATATGACAATGTGTCCGTTTAGTCCATACTTTCTGTATGACGAAACTTTGAGTTATGCACGACGAAACTTTATTTGTGATGTAATTAAACCGTCCTCCTCGACTAGCGACGATCACTCTAGTTAGGGCATTTTGGGTACGATCAACTTTGTTATTTATGCTTATGATATGTTGCTTCTATTTTTGCCAAGTCTGTCTCTTTCTGTTGCTCAACTATATATGTTGCATATCATCGACTCATGTGACGATGCAGGTGCATAGATCATCGATGGCGAAGAAGTGCTACGCCAGGAGTATATATACGACGAGTGGCCGGAGTGTCAGGCCCAGGTGTACCGGTTTCCGGTTTCCGAGCGACAGGCAGTAGTTAGTTTAGGTTCACGCTAATGCGAGAGAGGGATACGAACTCATGTACTGCATAGTTCCGCTCTCACTCAAAGTGATAGCTCTTCTCGCGTATATCATTGTTTAGATGGATGACGATGTAGTTGCAAGTAATCAAGACTTGTATCGCTATTTTCGAGATGATGACGAGAGACCACTTTGTGTTGGATGATGATTATGATGATGACATGATTTGATGAGACTAGTTGTATGTATATGCTATGATTACATTTGTATGTGTATGATATGCTAAAGATTATTGTATAAAGCCTATTCAAATACAAAACAAATATGCAGAAAAAAAAACTAATAAAACTAGTAGTAGCGAGGGGAACAAAGTTAGTAGTAGCGCCGCCTTACCAGTAGCGCTTCCCTGTAAAAAGCGCTGCAGATATTATCAGCAGCGCTCTTCACCAAAGCGTGCTACTGCTATCCATGTATAGCAGTAGCGTGGGACGACAGGCGCTACTGCTACACGTTAGCTGTAGCACCTTATCAGTAGCGCATCGTCCCGCGCTACTGATAGGCCTAAAACCCGCGCTGCTGCTAGGCTTTTCCCTAGTAGTGACACACACATATGTAGTTCTAGATGATATCGACGACGATCATCATCCTCAAGCCTGGGCGGTGGGTGTTCCTGGTAGTAATTAGGATGGCCTGTCCAACACGAAGATTCTTGCCAACAAGGAATCTCTTCCACCCAACCGAGTTTAAGTGCGTGCGACCGTCCGTGTCCGTGCGGTAAGTACAGGTGGTGACGAAGCCCCTTGCAGTAAGGCGTAGTCCAGCTGAGCCTTCTTCATCAGGCTATATACCACAACTCACAGATAGGCTCTTTGGCAATTTCTGAATAAGAAAAACATATCAATTAATAAATAGCCTCACACATACTCTTGCAAATATATTTCTATTAAGTATAGATTTCTACACTATCAAAAGACACAGTACTACACATTTGTACTAAGCATGAATTCTACTAATAAGTATATATGGATTATCTGCACTATTAATAGTTCCTTGGATTCTACACTAAGCATGTGATCGGACTCTACACTAAACCATATCATCGACTAGATTCCACACAGCATATCATTGGACTCTACACTAAGCATATCATCGGATAATTTGCATTTGTAAGTATAACATACCATAGCATGCCGATCGACCATAGTACTTGTCAGCCGGGTCACGAATGGCACCCCGACAAAGTCATCACGTGGCGGAATTATATCCCATAGGTTGCACACCTCCTCCTCGCTTAGCCTCATTCTTTGAGCTACGATGGCTTCATGAAGTGGGTCCTCATCATCTTCATCGAGTGGGTCCTCATTATCTTCATCATCTTCGTCATCTTCATCATCTTCCACTAGGTTGATATAAATGACAGCCAGCTTGGGTCTTTCTGCTCTGAAGGAGAAGCTGATCAACTCACCACCAGTAAGATGCATGCAGGCGAGGAAACGGGCCCATCCATCTCCTCCAATCTGCGACATATTGCGTCCTTTCTTGACCTCCATAGTGTACGGCCCCCCAGGAGCCTCAAATGTCACGGTGTCTCATGTCAGCTTGTTGAATTTTAGCCTCACATTGCATGGGACGATCTGTGTAAAAAAGCAAAATGACACAATGCAGTAATGCCAACACTAAAAATAAAATAGTTGTTACATTTCATATAATTTCCTACCGCCGCATGACGAAAACTCGGCTGGAAGTAGATGTCGAACAGCTTGCCAGTTTCAAGGCTGCTGGCGCACCTTGACTTGCACAGTCGACATGGTGGTGGTGGTGGTGGCACCATTTTCCTAAAGCAATATGAGCAAAGGATTAACGATCCACTTCATAGGAAAGAAAAACAGTAGCATGTGATATTGTTGGTTCTTCTTCAGTTATATTTTCATAGCTTACTAATACCTTCTAGAATAGAAACAACAGCTATCAGGCAAATACGAAATCTTGTGTATATATCGTCGATATCTCTAGATGAAGAGATTCTTCCGCGAGAAGCAATTTGATGGACAATTATAATCCTAAGATCTAGTAACATATAAGATGACAAGGTACCACCTACCAAAGCATTTCAGTGGCACCTATTGCCGAAAAAACATTTCACAAATATCTACCAAATCAAGGTACCACCTACCAAGACATTTCATCTAATTTGGCCCCTATTGCCTGAGATAACTGATTAAAAAACAAGTGGCAAATTTAACTAAAAGCATCTAGCTATCCATGTATAGAAAAAATAACAATAAAATGGTGCATTTCTTTCCAAGCATCTAGCTAGGTCGTGCCAAATCTTCAAAGCTATCAACTAGCGGACTAAATCAACTAAATCAAAATGTTCTATAAATCAACTAAATCAACTAGCCTACTAAATCAACTAAATCAACTAGCCTACTAAATCAACTAGATCAAAATGTTCTAAATCAACTAAATCAACTAGCCTACTAAATCAACTAAATCAAAATGTTGCATATGAACTAGCCTACTAAATCAAAATGTAGCAGGGAGGAGGGGTTGTGGATGGGGGAGGGAGGAGGGAGGAGGGAGAAGGAGGGGCGACTGCAGGAGGGAGGAGAGAGTAGGACGAAGGAGGAAGGCGGAGCGAGGAGGGGCCGGCCGGCAGCGAACGGAGGAGTGGAGGGAGGAAGGAGGAGGAGGGCGGCACCGAGTCCAGCGATGAGGAGGAGGTGACGGTGGCGCAGAGGGAGGAGGGGTAGGCGATGGCGGCCGGCGGGGGCGAGGGCGGCCAGCGGGGGAGGACCGGTGCGGGGGGTTGAGGGGGGGATCGAGTGAGTGTGAGTGGATCGAAGAGAGGGGAGTGAGGGGTGGAAGATAGAATGGCTTAGCAGTAGCGCGCTGTAGGGAAAGGCGCTACTGCTAAATGACCTAGCAGTAGCGTCTTTCATTCAGAACGCGCTACTGCTATGTGTCAGCATGTAAAAATAAACATCAAAAATACATTGATCATCAATGATCTTTTTGTGTACAATCTAATTTGTCAACATGAGTCCTCACCGGTTTAGGAACCGGTGAAGACTCATATTGCGGCCACAAATTCTACACATAGAGTTCAATGAAGACCAAGTGCTTGTGATAGTTTGAGAAGTAACATATTGAAGGTGGTAGAAACACTCTTCGCGAAGCGAGGTGGGACTAAATTTTTGTAGTAAACTTAGCAGTAGCGGGTATAACGGTAATGCTCTACTGCTATGATCTGTAGCAGTAGCGCTCTCCGTATTAATGCGCTGCTGCTAGAACTAGCTTCGCGGCGGGGTCGTGGCAATTATAGCAGTAGCGCGGCTTACAGGAGGCGCGCTACTGCTACTTTTATTTCAGCAGCGTGTTCTGCTGGAGCGCGCTACTGCTATATAGTAGCAGCGCCTTATTTTAAACCGCGCTGCTGGAAAGATTCTATGTATAGGCTTTTCCCTAGTAGTGGAAAGAGGGGGGAGAGGGAAGGAAGTGGGAATCCTAATCCGCACTTTCCTTTCCCTTCTCCCCTTTCCTTCTCCTCCTTAGGCCAGCCCATATGGGGGGAGCACCAGCCCCTTATGGCTGGTGCATTTCCCCTCTTGGCCCATAAGGTCCATATCTTATGCCGGGGGTGCCCGGAACCCCTTCCGGTGACCCGATAAGTATCCGGTACCCCCCGAAACACTTCCGGTGTCCGAATACCATCGTCCTATATATCAATCTTTACCTCTCGACCATTTCGAGGCTCCTCGTCATGTCTGTGATCTCATCCGGGACTCCGAACAACATTCGGTCACCAAAAGATATAACTCATATAACACTATATCGTCAACGAACGTTAAGCGTGCGGACCCTACGGGTTCGAGAACTATGTAGACATGAATGAGACACCTCTCCGGTCAATAACCAATAGCGGAACCTGGATGCCCATATTGGCTACTACATATTCTACGAAGATCTTTATCGGTCGAACCGTTATGACAACATACGTAATTCACTTTGTCTATCGGTATGTTACTTGCCCGAGATTCGATCATCTGTATCTTCCTACCTAGTTCAATGTCGTTACCGGCAAGTATCTTTACTCGTTCCATAATACATCACCTCGCGACTAACTCCTTAGTCATTTGCTTGCAAGCTTATTATGTGTATTACCGAGAGGGCCCAGAGATACCTCTCCGATACTCGGAGTGACAAATCCTAATCTCGATCTATGCCAACTCAACAAACACCTTCGAAGATACCTGTAGAGCATATTTATGATCACCCAGTTACATTGTGAAGTTTGATAGCACACAAGGTATTCCTCTGGTATCCAGAGTTGCATAATCTCATAGTCAAAGGAATAAGTATTTGACATGAAGAAAGCAATAGAAATAAACTGAACGATCATTATGCTAAGCTAACGGGTGGGTCTTGTCCATCACATCATTCTCCTAATGATGTGATCCCGTTATCAAATTACAACACATGTCCATGGTTAGGAAACCTTAACCATCTTTGATCAACGAGCTAGTCTAGTAGAGGCTTACTAGGGACACGGTATTTGTTTATGTATTCACACATGTATTTAAATTTCCGATCAATACAATTCTAGCATGAATATAAACATTTATCATGAATAAGGAAATATAAAATAACAACTTTATTATTGCCTCTAGGGCAAATTTCCTTCAGCCATGTCACAGGTTAAGTGGTCCATCCCCAACCCCTCTGGTTCAACTACCGTCGATCTATTCGAAGGCCTTGCTGCTGATCTCCTCTGCCACGCGGTCAAGGATTTGTGATCCTTGTATGTCATCGAGCCCATTTTGTCATTTCTAAAGGACACGTTCTACGGTGGTGGCTTGGGATCATCAACTGCCAAGTCAGATCTCATCGACCACGACCATGAGAAAGGCACCCATAAAGGCTCTTCCAAGGTGAAATGGCCCATCGGCGACATCAGGGAGCGCACCATGGGTCTGTGCTCTTCCAAGTGAAAGGATGTCGTCCATGACAAGTGAGGCAATATCCTATTAGCAAATCTTACTTTTTCTAGCTAGCCAACCCATACCCTTTGTTGTAGTACCTTTTGCCATGTGGTGTTTTAACTGTGTCATGTTTAATTATTTTAGTTATGCAAAAATGTAATGTTCAATAGGGCTATGTGAAGTTTAAGTATGAATTGTCCACTTCAGTTCCACGAATGGCTATATTTTGTTGTTTATAGTGGGGAGATGCCTTGTTTATCTGTATTTGGTTGTTATGTTGGTTGTAGTGAGCATTTGTCCAGTTTTCAAGCAGATGCCTTGTTTATCTGTATTTGGTTGTTAGGATGGTTGAAGTGAGCATTTGTCCAGTTATCAAGCAGATGCCTTGTTTATTTGTATTTGGTTGTTAGGTTAGTTGCAGTGAGCATTTGTCCAGTTCTCAAGCAGATGCCTTGCTTATCTGTATTTGCTTGTTAGGTTGGTTGCAGTGAGCATTTCTCAAGTTTTCAAGCATATATCTTGTTTATCTGTATTTTCTTGTTAGGTTGGTTACAGTGAGCCTCTGTCCAGTTTTCAATGGCTATATTTGGTTGTTATACTGATCATGTATGCCTTGTTTATTTCAGTTATTCACAATGTGATGTTCATTATGTGCAAGTCAGAACTGTGCAGTTCGATTTCATCAATACCAATTTGAAGGGCTTTATTTGGTTCCTGTTATGCCTGGTGTAGTTCACACATGCCCTTTATTTCAGTTTTACACATTTATCCAGTGTGATGTTTAAGCATGAGCTACGTTCTATTCATTTCAACAATACTAGTTTGAATTACAATATATAGTGGTTGTTAAGCCTGTTGTAGTTAACATTCCCTTCCATTTTTTTATCCGCTTTAAGAGCATGCTGAAATCAACACATTCAAGCTATCATTTAGAGATGATGTTGTTTACCGTGGCTATATTTGTTTGATGTTAAGCTTGTTGTACTTATCATGACTTTCCATGTACTTATGCAGGACAACAACGGGAGTGGCCAACATTTTCCGCCAAGGTTAGTTTCATCCCTCGGCTTGTACCCCACCCCCGGTCGTTCCATAATGTAGTGCATATAGATCCATGCCTGGACACTTTTTAGCTTCTAATATTGACTTGTTGCTTTTAGGTACATATGTCCTCGACAAAGATCCATGCATTGACCATTTTTGTGTATGGGGCAATGAGATATTCATCAACCAGCATCAAGTGAGGAAACTGATAAGGATTATTAGCAAAAGATACGAACGGTGGCAATTAAATTATTTGTTTACGCTCTATCCAACACAACAGTGAGCTGTAGGATGGTAACTGCAAACTCTGTAGCCTTTTCTTTTTACTGCCCATAATGAGTTGTTAGACAACTATGTTTGAATCTTTTTGCATTTGCACTAGTTTCCAAAGGACTTTACTCAAGATTACCCCGCAAAGTACATGATTGGTGGACACGCAATGAAGGTTAAAATATGTCATCGAGACTACAATGAGCATCAAGAAGTCCTAATGACGACAATGAAGGATGGGCGAGCGGCCATCACAAGGGGTTAGCCTAGAGTCATCCGCGCATTACGCATGGAGGAGGGCACAATATGGGCACTCCGCTTCACCTTCTCCAGCAACCAGAATGTCTTTCGCCCCTCTCTTTACAGTCTTTAGTACAATTGTGGTGCATCATTCTTTACTTGGTGCTTTTGTAGTTCTTCACTATATGTACCTGTGCATCGAATTATGCATTCG